>NW_021834359.1:0-10000 GCF_006345805.1 Octopus sinensis
TTCACAATATATGGTGTCTTACCAGTTTTATTTTACCATCTTAGTCTGTTTCAAATATAAAATAAAGCAATATATATTTGTTAATGTTTCTATGCTGCGGGTAAGGTTTCTCATTCTCTGTGAAATTTCTTAAATTTCTCGTTCGCATGTGATTGCTTTCGTTCGGACATTTTGATTCAGCCCAACGTATATCCGTGTCGGTTGAAAATTGTGTATGTATGTGGTCGAGTGTCTTAATTATTTGCTATATACAGGAATGCATCTACAATTTAATGTACTTATGTGAACGGTATGTTGTGTGTGCGTGCGTACATGTGAAGGTGTGTGAATATGTGTGTGAGTTTGTGTGTGTGTGTATAGAGGTATTTATGAGTATATGCAATTACGTCTAGCTTAATACTAATAGCTAAATGTGAATATCCATCCAATAGAATTTTCGACTAAATATATAGGCATACAATACAGATATACTATAATACATGTTTAATGTATCGCACAGAAAAGTTAATTAAAAGAATGTACCGGAAGGCATTTTTTCGATAAAGGAGACGATGAAGATACACCTGAGGATTCTCAATTCCTTTTCCAAGACCAGAAGATGCCAAGCAAATAATAATCTACTCGAATCTTTCGAGAAGGACCTCTTCAGAACGGAGAAGAATATGAAGTTCACGAAAATATATAATGCCCTCCAGATAAAACTGATGAAGATAGAGCAAATCTAGAAATCAAACAAAATATTTGTGGAAGCAGACAAAACATTGAATGCCCAACACTTATAATAATCTACTGACAATTTTACCAAAGAATTATACTAAAAGAAAATTATTAATACTTTTACATTTTATATATATACAAAGGATATAGCTATAGCTTTACATCGTAGGTAGTAGAACCTTTGGGCATTCAAAGGAACGTGTTTAACTTTCAAAAATTAGATCCGATCTTCAAGAGTAACCCAACCACCAAAAGAGTCTATTCAACGAAAACTGAGCCGAAACGATTCTGTAAAGAAATTAAATGAAAGAAATGACAACTCCGGAAATTTTTTCGGTGGTTGAATCTTAAGGTATTCAAAAGAAGGTATTTAGCTTTCAACAATCATATCGGATCTTCGTTAGTATCCCTATAAACAAAATAGTCTATCCAACGAAAACTGAACCTGGACAATTCCGTAAAGAAATTAAATGAGATAAATGAGAGCTCCAGAGATTTTGTAGATTAGCGCATTTGAATGACAGTACTTTAATAGTAAAGTAGTTAATATACATCCATGATAAAAGAGAGTGCTCACCTGCTCAGTAGATTTAGGTGGCTACTATTCATACGTTACTGGTCATCAATTCACCACAGAGGAAGTTCATCGTCATCAGTTCATCACAGAGAAAGTTCACCGTCATCAATTTACCGTAGAGAAAGTTCACCGTCATCAATTCACCACAGAAGAAGTCCACCGTCATCAATTTATCGCAGAGAAATTTCACCTTCAACAATTAACCACAGAGAAAGTTCACCGTTATCAAATTACCATTAATTTCGTCTCTTCCTTTTTTTTCAATAAAATAGTTTTTTAACTATTAATGGTGAGACCCTCGGTAAACTTTCCTCGCGGTGAACTTTCCTCCTCACGCTGAACTTCCTTCACGATGAAATGGTGGCAGTGTACTTTCTCTTCGGTGAATTTATGGCGATGAACATTCTTGTAATCACTTAAACTTAAGATTCGACCTTATAAGACAAAAATCGAAACACATAACTTTCTATTACACCCTCCTTATAAATGAGAATAGCTTTGTCATGTTTCTTAAACATATTATTGGACTGCGTTCCTGCAGGGCCAGTGGCTTGAAAGGTTCTTCAATTAAAAAACTTTAATCCCAGAACTTAAATTTTAAATCTGGTTTTAATTCTATCGACCTCGGGACGCAAGCAAACCAGCACCGGTTGTCAAGCGGTGGAGGGCAAACACAGCCCCTTCCCAACACAGAAAATTAGGCTGCTTTTCGCGCAATATTTTCCAAGCAATTTTTTGAATACACTTCGAAACCAACGTTTTCCTACCAACCAAAACAAAATATAAAATAAAAATAGCTTGTTCTTACATAAAAGCAAAAGATAATTAGTTCCATGCAAGCCGTTGCTTATATCAAACAATTTTTTTTTTACATTTTATCGCTCAAATAAAAGTCACTTTACATACCGTTTCTGTATGCTTTTCCTTTATCAGCATCCGACAGGTTAATATTTTAATATTGAATTCGTGAAGATTTGTCTCACATAGAGACCGTAAAAAATTTGAAAATTTATTGCACTTACTTTTTTATGACAAATGAATGATTGCGCTTATAAAATCGACTTTTAATATCAATTGAGTTGACACAATGTAAACTTGAATTTCATCTGTTTCTACTTCAGTGCCGTAATCTACAGAATTTACCAAATAGTTACTCTCTAGAGGGCAATCTCAAGAATTCTGAGGATATATCATTGTTGTGAGGCAACGTTCTTTTCATTTAGCCTTGCTGCATGATAACCTCTGTTATATCAACTTTAATATTTTACAATGCTTATGCCCCAGCGGAAAAGGGTAACAGGTTAACCTAAGGAATTCCCTGGCTATATTAGTTCTTACTGCAAGATTCACTTCTGTTTTGAACCATAAAATATTTGTTTCTCATGTTTTATTGTAATACTTTATGGCATCAATGCTTGCCTTATCGGAGAACCGACGTATTTCAGCGCTTCTGGGCGACTTGACTCCCGGTTACCCTCATAAAATCGCATTTGTTGTTAGATATCAAGATTACTCGTTTATTCGCATCGACCAACTTTTCCACATCACCTGGAGAGTTATTAGATGACATCTATGTACAGTACTTATTCATTTGCTTTGTGGTATGGTTTACGGCTATTAGAGTCCATTTTCAAGGTGGTACCTAGAAATTTAACAGCAATATGGTTAGTATATACAATTAAACTAAGTCCTCTGTTGAAGTACTTTTCATAATCTAAATTATGATAGGTGCAATATCTTAAGAGAACCAGGCTATTATTAGGATGAAAATCAGAGTCCATTTCATGAAATTCCAGTTCTTTCTCAACAAATCTTAAATATCTACTGCTATAGTTACACTTTGCTCCGATACTCTAAGCTTTTATATGAGATTATATAAATGAAACTGAATGAAACATTAAGCATTACTCATTATTTACAGTAGAGTATTGTACATATTTTATTTTTACAGATGAAATGGCGGCATATTCTTCTTCGAAAAATTCTAAAATACTTTAGATTTTCAAAAGTAGCTTTTACTTCATGGATGATATTGTCATCAGTGGCGGAATGTGGTCGTCCACGAATAGGAGCAGTTTCCAATAATATCCGACCACATAGGAACTGACGATGAAATCGTGTGATGGTGCATAGTCACCATAAACCTCTTTCATTTCATCGACAGTCTCTTTTGGTGTACATCCTTTCAGGTATAAGAACCTGGCCACTAATCTGCATACAACTGCCTTCATTATAAACCAACATCCATTTCAGCACCCGTAAAAGACAAATGAATACTAGTGGAAAGCTGCAATTTACAATGTGACATATAGAGACATGTAAAATTATACTTGTACAAGTTCCGTTAACTGCGAAAACTGGAAGTTGGTCAGAGGAAATCTTTAATGAACAGCCCTCGTTTTCGTATACTGTATGGAGCAATGAGTTTGTAAATTGGGTGTGTTGAAATCCTGTATTGTTGTGGCATATAAGGAAAATATCATTAAGTATATTTTAATTGGTTGCGTTGTATTAGTTTGTGGTGACAGGGAAATACATAATACGCTTTGATAAAGCATCAACAAAATATGGAATACAAAAAAGTGCAGAGGAAACGCAAAGTAAGGATAAGTAATGCAACAGAAGTGAAAATAGACGATCAAATTCAAACAGTAAAGTAGTTGTGCATACACGGATTTACAATTACTTGTGAATTGAAACGTTCGAAGTAACTTTGAAACCGCGTAAAACCGATGACTATAGGAAACGAAACTTAGAAAATACACTTAAAAAGAGATTTACTTAGCTTATATTTGCCCATATATGTGTGAGTGTGTGTGTGTGTGTGTGTGTGTGTTTCTGAAGAAAAGCCTTCCTTCCTTAAGCGTCTTATTAATACTCTGTATATACCACGTCCTCACATTGTTATTTTAGTTGTGGTTTTTTCCTCGTCGTTTCTGGATTAATTATATATATATATATATACACACACACATATATACATATATATATATACATATATCTGCATATATATATATATACGTGCATATATATATACATATATATACATATAGATATGTATATATGTATATGCATATATATACACATCGATATATACACATATATATACATACATACGCACGCAGACACACACATTTATATACACACGTACAAATATATGTTTGTGTGTGAATGATCATGTAATAACACCAGCAGCTGCAACAACGAGATTAACTAAAACAACATCAAGAATAATAATAGCAATAACAATAATAATAATGGTGATTTCATTTATTTGCGGCAAGGGCGAAGAATGAGGGGCACAATAATGATAATAATAGTTTTAATGATAATAATAATAATAATAATAATAATAATAATAATAATCATATCATAATAATAATAATAACAACAACAACAACAACAACAACAACAACAATAACAACAATAATAATAATAAAATAATAATAATAATAATAATAACAATAATAATAATATTAACAACAACAACAATAATAATAATAATAATAATAATAATAATAATAATAATAATAATAATAATACTTTGATTACTTCTAATGCGAATACAGTATGTTCTGTACTAACAGAACATACCAAAAGACAAATATACAATGTATACACATAAAAAATAGACACGAAATAAGAGAGAATATATCAACACCATGTTCATTTAGCAAAAAGTAGCTTTAGAATACGGATTCCTTTTGACAACTCTGAATCGATGTGTATTTAATTAGGATATATTTTGTCGGAATTTCGGCAAAACACAAGGCATAAGCAACAAACAAAATTGAATTACGGAATGCGATACCGAGAGAACATGCTAGACGGTAACACCAACGTCGGAATAATAGTCCTATCTCCAGCCTCCACTCGTATTTTGTTGTTGTCGTCGTGGTCGTCACCAACACATTACCACCTCCACCACCCTCATCATCATCATCATCATCGTCATCGTCGTCGTCGTCATCACCACCATCATCATCATCATCATCATCATCATCATCATCATCGTCATCATCATCATCATCGTCATCGTCATCATTGTCGTCGTCGTCGTCATCATCATCATCATCGTCGTCGTCGTCGTCGTCATCATCATCATCATCATCATCGTCGTCGTTGTCGTCGTCGTCATCATCATTATCACCAACACCACCACCACCACCACCACCACCACCATAATTATCACTAGCATCATCAACGAGACGATCATCATCATCATCATCACCATCATCGCCATCATCATCCTCGTCATCATCATCATCATCATCATCATCATCATCATCATCATCATCATCATCATCTTCATCTTCATCGTCATCGTCGTCATCATCATCATCATCATCATTATCAACACCACCACCACCATCATAATTATCCCTAGCATCATCAACGAGACCATCATCGGCATCATCATCAGCATCATCTTCCTCATTGCTATTGTCGTCGTCCTTAGCATCGCCTTATATCGTTGTGGTTGTCATCATCATCGTCGTTATCATCATCATCATCATCATCATCATCGTCGTCGTCATCGATGTCGTCGTCATCGTCGCCATTGTCGTTGTTGTCGCCGTCGTCCTCATTATCCTCATTATCATTATCGTCATCATCGTCGTCATTGTCTTCATCACCGTCATCACCGTCACCATCATCATCATCATCATCATCATCAATCATCATCATCATCATCATCATCATCATCAGCAGCAGCAGCAGCAGCAGTAGCAGCATCATCACCATCATCATCATCATCACCATCATCATCATCAGCAGCAGCAGCAGCAGCATCACCATCATCACCATCATCCTCATCATCATCATCATCATCATCATCAATGTCGACATCCTCATCATGGTTGTCGCTACTATCATCATTACTATCAGCAACAGCAGCATCAACAACCGCGGCAGCATCACGGTCGTCGTCATCATCATCTTCATCATTTTCATCATCATAATCAGCATCATGAACATCGCCAATTTCAACGTCGTCGCTCCAGTTGTCCGGGTCGACGCCGTCGTCTTCATTGTAATCAGAGTCGTAGTTCTCATCATCCGTAACACTAATTACTTCAGGGAGAGCCGCAATGGAAAATAAAAAAAGGCGACAGCAATAATAACAACAAGAACAACATGCAAACAGCGAAAACAAAAGCAAACAAAATATTATATAATTAATAAAAAAATAATAGTTAAATAAATAAATAAATAAATTATTGAATCATTAGATAGGATTATGTCGTTCGTAGCGAATGAAGAGAAAGAAGATAAGCAGAGACACGTAAAAGATTTTCTTTCGGTTCATTGCGGCGAAAGGAGAGATAGATAGATAGATAGATAGATAAATAGATAGATAGATAGATAGATAGATAGATAGATAGATAGATAGATAGATAGATAGATAAAGAGAGCGAGAGAGAGAGAGAGAGAGAGAGAGAGATGGATAGATAGATAGATAGATAGATACATAGATAGATAGATAGATAGATAGATAGATAGATAGATAGATAGATAGATAGCGAGAGAGAGAGATGGATAGATAGATAGATACATAGATACATACATACATACATACATACATACATATATAGACAGACAGACAGACACAGAGAGAGATAAAAGGGGGAGATGGAGTGAGAGAGAGAAGCAGACAGAGAAAGAGAAAGAGAGATCGACAGAGTGACAGACCGACAGAGAGACCGACAGATGATGAAAGAGAGAGAGAGAGAGAGAGAGAGAGAGACACAGAAAAAGAGAGAGAAAAATAGAAGAAAAAAGGGAGAGAAAGAGAGGGGTGAGAGACAAAGAGAGAGAGTGTGAGTAAGAGAGAGAGAGAGACAAAGAATGAGAGAGACAGAGTGGGCGCGAGAGAGAAGGTGAGAGAGAAGGTGAGAGAGAAGATGAGAAAGAACAGGATTTCTTTACGATTTAAATTTTTCAGTATTGATTTGCTTTGATTTTCGCGGATTTTCATTTAATTTTTTAATTTCTATTTTTGTTATTTTCCATTACTTTTTTCATGGTTGGAGATTTACTTCCTTATCTAATTTAAAAAGCTAATTTGTAAAACCATTTTCACCTGGGGATTTATTAATTTACGACAGGATTTACTAATAGATAGGAAGAGATAAACTAAGTGTATGGATGCACAGGGTTTGTGTGTGCGTGTTTTGTATTGTGTGTATGGTATGTATGCATGTGTGTGTGTATGTGTGTGTGTATGTATGTATGTATGTATGTATCTATGTATGTGTGTATCTATGTATGTATGCATGTATGTATGTATGTATATATGTATGTATGTATGTATGCATGCATGTATGTATGTATGTATGCATGTATGTATGTATGCATGTATGTATGTATGTATGTATGTATGTATGTATGTAGGGTTAGGGTATGTATGTATGCATGCATGTATGTATGCATGTATATATGTATGTATATATGTATGCATGTATGTATGCATGCATGTATGTATGTATGCATGTATGTATGTATGTATGTATGTAGGGTTAGGGTATGTATGTATGCATGCATGTATGTATGCATGTATATATGTATGTATATATGTATGCATGTATGTATGCATGCATGTATGTATGTATGCATGTATGTTGTATGTATGTATGTAGGGTTAGGGTTTGTATGTATGCATGCATGTATGTATGCATGCATGTATGTATGTATATATGTATGTATATATGCATGTATATATGTATGTATGTATGAGTGTGTGTATGTATGAGTGTGTGTGTATGTATGTATGTATGTATTAGTGAGTGTATGTGTGTTTGAGTGCGTGGGGCGGAGGGAAGAGACATTGACGACAGAGATATAGATCGAATGTGGAATGTAGACAAAGGGGAAGATATAGTAAGATTAAGATTAAAAGAAAGATATATGCAAGAGAGTAGGGAAAAAAGGTGACACAGATAGAGATAGAGAGAAAACGGTAGAGAGAGAAGGAAAAAGAAAGAGACACTCAAAGACATGAGACAGATACGGAGAAGAAGACAATCAGAGATAGTAAAGGAGAAAAACAAGACAGAATAGGGAATGAATGCCGACTGAAGAAATAATAAAAAAAAATGCGAGGAAAATAATGATGAATTTAAACATAATTGAACAGTTACACTTTAAATTGGAAATTTCTCATTTAATTTTAAATTGCCCCCTAACTGTAGATTTTCTACCTTTTGTCAATTCGAACTTCTAAACACTATGTTCCATCTGTAGTACCCCCCCCCCACTCCTGTGATTCTTCTTTGAATACACAGTGTCATATAATAATCATTTGATTATTTTATTTTAAAAAATCTGTAAAATTTTCGATACAATTTTATCTTAAAGCAACGTGCTCGTATATAGGTATGAGGTGTATATATATATGAGGTGTTTTAATTTTATGGTGATACACGTTTGCACACACACGTACATACACAAACATACACACACACACACACATACACGCACACCTACATACATATATATTATATATATATATATATAAATGTGTGTGTGTGTGTGTGTGTGTGTGCATACATGTATATATTTATATATATATAAACAAATGAAAGAAAGGGAAAATGGAATTCACGAATTTCTTTATTAATCAGAACGATCGTTTCGGCCCTACATATATATATAATATATATATATATATATATGCGCATACGGACAACTATACATTCCTCCATGTGCAACGAAGTATCAATTTATTTTTTTTGTCATCCTGGCGAAGATTGAATGAGTAACATTGCTTGCGCCATGCCTCTGCAAGCGAAGTTAATTTTCCCAGCGAGTTCAATTTAAATTTTCATTCTTACAGATCAACGGATAATGTGAGATTCAAGTACCTAACTTGAATCCCTCACTCCACCATGTTCTCTCCCCATCACTCTCTCTCTCTCTCTCTCTCTCTCTCTCTCTCACTCTGTTTCCTCTTTCTTTCTGTCTTTCTCTCTCTCTCTCTCCCTGTCACACTCTGGCTTTTTCTCTCGTTCACTGATGGTGTACATCGAGGTAGATGGTCGTGGATGAAATCTCGCAACTTCCCTTTTCCCCTTTTCCCTAGAAATGGAGAAGCACGAGTGAAGGTTTAACAATCACATTACATAGAAATAAGTTAGTAATATACTACTGTCAAGATGGGGGTAAAACGAAGTGCTAAATTTCACGAAACGAAGCAGAATTAGCAATATATATGCAGGGTGTTCGGTCTAAATAATTGCATAGAAAACGGGTGGCTGGAAATTAATATAAATATATATATATATATATATATTATATATATATATATATATATATATATATATATATATATATATATATATATATATATTATACATGCGTATATGTACATGTGTGTATATATATATATATATATATATATGTGCATACATATATATATATATATATATATGTGTGTGATACATATATATATATATATATATATATATATATATATATATGTAGATACACCTGTCCTCGTCTTTTGTTTTCCGTGAAGTTGAAGTCTGTGTGTGTACAAATCAATATATTGTGCCTAAGCTCACTCATCTGAATATACCCTCGGATTTTCAGATGCGTATGAGCACAAATATGAAGTGATGTAAAGGCTGAGCCACGGCTAAGGCTCTATAAAGTTACTTCCAATCTGAGGTTCAAGAATATCGTTCGAAATTTGGTTCCTTAGAA
>NW_021834359.1:15000-30000 GCF_006345805.1 Octopus sinensis
TGGGTGGATCTTCAACATTTCATTCACATGACCCCAAATCATGTTGTATTGTCCCCATCTGTGTAAACCCTTATGGATAATAAAGAAATTATTCTTAGTAGCTTAGAGTAGGCTCAAATTAGACATTATTCTTTGTGGCTAATGGCGCGAATCCTGATTGGAAGAGGGAGGTGGAGGAGAAGAAGAAGAAGAAGAAGAAGAAGAAGAAGAAGAAGAAGAAGAAGAAGAAGAAGAAGAGGAGGAAGATCACAACAATAGATGAACTAAAAACTATAATAAAAACGAAAATGAGCAGTTAACATGGTTCTCCTCCGCAACGTCTTGTGTCAAATTCTATGTTTCGATTATTGTTTACATATATTTTTCAATTATTTAATGTATAAATTTATCATTAGATTACTCTCTTCTTGCATGATGTCCTTCTACACTCCGTTTTAATGTTCAACACCTCTATATATTTATTATATTCTCGTCATTTCATGTTTCATTTTCTTTCAAATTTTTTGTCTCCGCTATATTTTCGTCTTCTCTCTCTTGTTCACGTTATATATTTATATCCATACATTGTACTGCATTTGCCGCCCCTCCACCCATATGTACACATGTGTATGCATACATATATGTGTATGTGTGTGTGTGTGTGAGGCACTTCCACAGTCTCTGTCAACCAAATTGCATTATGAGACACTGGTCAGCCAGGGGCTATATGAGAAGGTACTTGTTATAACTGCCGAGAAGTAGGACTGAACCCGAAACCACATGGGTACAAAGTAGGTTTCTTATTCACACAGCTATGCTTGCACCGAATACACACGCACACACACACACACACACACACACACACACACACACACTCGTATTTATATATATGTTTGTGTGTCAAGAGAGAGAGAGAAAGAGAGAAAGAGAGCGACGCACATACATTTTGGGAAATCATAAGGAAATTGAAATGAAGTTGCATCAGATGGGAATTGAAACTGGAACAAGCCACTTCGCAGGATTATAAACTTGCTCCTCTGCCTAACTTCATTTTTTCATATGTCAAGGTGTCTATCGTATTGTTACTTTTGTTGTTCTTGTTTAAATCATTGTTCGATCAGAGGTTAATACGAATGCAGTAGACCTACGATCGAAGTCACTAGATTCGTTACCATACGATCGGTTACATCTGTCTCTCTCTCTCGCTTTCTCTCTCTCGCTTTCTCTCTCTCTCTCGACCCTAGGCCTTATTCTTTGTAAGCTCTGTACTTATTCTATCGGTGTCTTTTGACGAACCACTAAGTTACAGGACGTAAACACGCCAACATCGGTTGTCAAGCGATAGTGGGGTCAAACACCGAACACAAACATATACATACACACATAAATAAATATATATGCATGTATGTAAAAATGAATAGAGAAAGCGTAATTCTACGTTTTGAGTTCAAGTGGGCCCTGCGGTCAATTTTTCCTTTCACTTTCTTTACATTTTCTCACTTTTTTTCCGATAAAAAAAAAGTACCAGTGAATAGGTGGGGTTCGATGTAATTGACTTGTCATCACACCTTAAAATTACTGTCCTAGAACCCTGCAACTGACCGACATCCTATTCAAAGAAATGTGATCTCAATCGCGTATGAGCCACGGGAACTGGGGACATGGCTTTTGAATCCTTAGTGCTGAAAACAAAAAAAAAAAACTTTTTAAAATCTTTTCGCACGAGGTCTTTGACAAGAATTTTCTACCTGATATTGACCAATGCCTTATCGGTGGAATTCAGAAAACAAAATTCCCATAGGAGTTGTGTACGTTTTTTTTTTTTTTAGAGGTTTGTAATATATTTGTTCTCTAGTAAACCAGTGATACAGCTATTGGAAAATAGTAAATAAGGACGCTATTGTTGAACAAAGATTATATAAAGTATAAATAAATAATACACATATGCACCAATATCATGAAGCTACCCTAAGTTAAAGAAACTAATGTAAACTCTATGTAAATAAACTAATCACATATGAGAAACAAAGTATGAAGTTGCAAATTTAAATAATGTTAAAACACAGAATAGTAGGCAAAGTTTAGATAGATCGCTATTGAACGTGACTATTTCATCCTAACTTAACTATTTCGTTTAGGATTTAATTTTATCGGTCGTATTAATTCGTATTGGTTTACAGGACATAGGAAAATCAGTGCGTTGTTTGTTTGTATGTGTGCCCATTTCTGTACAGCAAACCAACACATTAACTGACACCGACACAAACATATACATAACACGCGCTGAAGCAAAAAAAATTTGGAGAGCAAACACTATGAAAATAATCTCCAGGTTTAATTGAAAATATTTCTTTCTAATTTTTCCAGAAGATCAGTAATTTAAAGGGGAGTGTAAGTCGATTAAATCTACCCCAGTGCCCAACTGGTACTTATTTTAAGGCGGCGAGCTGGCAGAAACGTTAGCACGCCGGGCGAAATGCGTAGCCGTATTTCGTCTGTCGTTACGCTGTGAGTTCAAATTCCGCCGAGGTCGACTTTGCCTTTCATCCTTTCGGGGTCGATAAATTAAATACCAGTTACGCACTGGGGGTCGATGGAATCGACTTAATACCTATGTCTGTCCTTGTTTGTCCCATCTATGTTTAGCTCCTTGTGGGTAATAAAGAAATAGGTACTTATTTTATCGACCCTGAAGTGACGCAAGGCAAAGTTAAAGTCGGTGTAATTTAAACTCAGAACTTAAAGCCAGAAGTAAATTAATAAACTGAACATATAATTGCTCAGGCCACAATACTACTTCCTATATTTTATATTTGAGCAGATCTTTGTTATATTAAATACTTCTGTTTTTGATAAAGGCATTTTGAAGCCGAAATATTAGTATTAACAAAAACACGACGGCGGGCTGAGAGGATTATTAGAACGTCAGAAAAGAAAAGTGTGTAGAATTTTACTTTCCAGTTCATTACATTCTGGTTTCAAATCCGACCGAGATCAAATTTATCTCGGCCTCAATAAAAATATGCCAGTGAAGTACATATAGAATCGATGGTATCGAGTTAGTGCATCCAGTACAAATTACTGCCCTTGAGTCTAAATCATAAACAAAAATATTGATATTTAATATAAGGGTATAAGATGCTCTTTCTCGTTTTTGGATTTGTTGTCGCTCTTTCTTTCCATATTAGATACACGTAAACATACGTAGACACTAATCTATGTAGCACTGTTCCTACGTATGTATTGAAGAATATTTGGCGGATAAATGCCGAGATATAGATATAAGGAACGGTAGCAAAAGAGAAGTGCGGAAGAAAATAAGAAGTGAAAGAAGTTGTAGAGAGTGAGAGGGAATGAGAGTGAGAGAGAGACGAGGAGAGATAGAGGGAAGGAGAGAGAGAGGAGTGGTGATAAAGAGATAGAAAGAGAGAGAGTGAGACGAGGAGAAATGAAGGGATGGGGAGACGGGTGGAGATAAAGAGAGAGAAAGAGAGAGACGGAGAGAGATGGAGGGAAGGAGAGAGAAGGTGCGGATAAAAAGAGAGAAAGAGAGAGATGTGGAGAGATGGGTAGGGATAAAGAGAAAAAAGAGAGAGAGAGAGAGAGAGAGAGAAGGAAATTGCAACTGAGGGAGAACATGAGATTTGTTGTGGAAATGAATTGATTGAATGAGTGTGATACAATACGCGAATGTGGGGGAGCGGAGATGGGGGTGGGGGGCGCGAATATGTTGAGAATTAGAGAGCAAAATAAATAATAAAAGAGACCCCCAAACTAGATGTAATAATACAACATAGCAGAATCTGATATACCGTAAAGCTTCATTCTGAAGCCGAACATATGTCCATGTTTATCACGTCTCGATCATATGATATTTCTTCAACAGCATATTTTGTAATCGGGGCGAGGTGATATCTCTATGATCTCAAACGTTGACAGCAAGGTTACAGCTATGTTGAAACAAACGAACGAACGATTGTGGATAGGCGCGCGCGTCTGTGTGTATTTATCTGTGTGTGTGTATTTTGTATGTGTGCATCGTGTGTATATCCGTAGTTACGTGTGCGTGTATCTGTGATACGTTAGATATCGAGACTGAGATAAATCTGAACAAGTCTGTGTTTATTGTGTAATATATTGTAATGTAATATCACCAATGCATGTTGTAGAAATTAGCCAAGTTTTGTTTAGGCAAAAGTGTTGCAGATAAGATTTATATGCTTGTTTGCAGGTTAGTGTACATACATACGCGCACATAAACACGTACAAACATTCATACATGTACGTACGTATGTCTGTCTGTACGTATGTATACAAGTACAGAAGGGGAAAAGAGAGAGAGTTGTAGAATCACTCTGCTTGAAGTCATTTTAGCTCCACTCTTACTGCAGTCCCTATTTGTTCCACGTACTTCTCGAGATTTTTGCTCACTCTTCTCAGAGCTCCGACAATTATTGGTACTACTGCTACCTTTTTCATCGACTACAACTGCTTAACTTCCCAAGCTAACCTGCCATATCTCACGACTTTTCTTTCTTCCTTATCGCAATCGTTGTTGTCAGCTGGGCATGCTATATGTATGACCCACCATAGTTTGCTTTCTTTCTCAATGAAGACTATATCCGGATTCATATTCTCTATCTCATGGTCGCACAGGAAAAGAAGGACTGAACAAAAATACAAAGCCCCATCCAAGAGGAATTGAACCCAAAGCGTTATGATTGTGCTTCCAATACCGTAACCATCAGGATACTAAAGCAAATTCGGACCATACGGTGTGCCGTTAAATTGTTGAGAAACATTTACTTCTAGGAATCAAAAATATTTGGACAGACCCAAATGAGATGTAATAATAAAACAAAGCAGAATCTGATGTAAATGGTGATTTTTAAAAATTTTATTCTGTTAATTTTGTTTTTGTTTAAGTCTAACCCAAAGCCAGTATTCATCCAGAAGACCTCTGATCAAAGACTTCCAACGATAACCACTCCTATTTGATTTGAGTATGGTTTAACTAGAATTCCATTCACTAATCTGTCTCCTTTTGCTATTTAAAAGAAAGACAGACCGATTCGGTTCCTGTATTTAATAGCCTGAGTGACTACATAGAGATTTACTCGTGGGCCGTCACTTTATTATTTCATAAACGATATAATATTCCGTTCAAGCAATGCAGTTGAGTCGAAGTGTCGTTTCAGTCAAAGCTGTAAATTTCAGAAAGTAAAAGATGATATTGTTTTCATATTAACGATGAGATAAAATTTAGCAAACAAGGCTGTATGGTAAGTAGCTTGCTTACCAACCACATGGTTCCGTGTTCAGTCCCACTGCGTGGCATCTTGAGCAAGTGTCTTCTACTATAGCCTCGGGCCGACCAAAGCCTTGTGAGTGGATTTGCTAGACGGAAACTGAAAGAAGCCCGTCGTATATATGTATATATATATATATGTGTGTGTGTGTGTATGTTTGTGTGTCTGTGTTTGTCCCCCTAGCATTGCTTGGCAACCGATGCTGGTGTGTTTACGTCACCGTCACTAAGCGGTTCGGCAAAAGAGAGCGATAGAATAAAGTACTGGGCTTACAAAGAATAAGTCCCGGGGTCGATTTGTTCGACTCAAGACGGTGTTCCAGCATGGCCGCAGTCAAATGATTGAAACAAGTAAAAGAGTAAAGGGTAACCCACCGAACAGTTGAACAAAGATGTCGGCATTTTGTACCCTGATATTTTTCTCTGTGATTGCCAATGTTTTAAGCAACGGTCGAGAACACCTTGAAGTCGAGATAAAGATAGATAGAGAGACATCCTACATGTTTTGTGGCGCTCTCGTACATATCTCTGAAGATAACTAGATTAGCAACTTTATTCTGTGAAACTTGAAATGGCTTATTAATCTAAAATTGGCATAAAATCCACGCTTATAGTAATAGCAGAATCAGGACCCAGTGGGACTATTGTTAATCATTCCGCCCTCCTCCCTTCGGTTTCTCTGATAACATGTCCTTCTGAGTGCTGCACTTCAGATTTCACAGTGCTGCACAGAAGTGAGCGATCTTGACTTGGATTGAGAACAGTGTCAATACTGTGTTACTGACTGGCCATTTAGTGCATGCAATAGGTAGGTAAAGTTAGTTTCAATGGGGTAGCAGTCTATCCAGTGTAGTTTCTGTCTCATAAATTTAATGTCATTATGTAAACGCTAATTCGCGAACAATACACTGTAACGTTCGTATTGTAGGATGGTGTTGGGGCCAGGAGAAGCTGCTAAATTCTTTTACGTTTAGCCTTTTTCAGTCATTGGACTGCAGCCATGCTGGGACACTGCTTTGCAGGATTGTAGCCGAACAAATCGAGCGCAATATATATTTTAAAATCTGGTACGTTTTCTACAAGTTCCTTTTGCCAAACCAATATGCTATGGGAACATAGATAAAACAACACCGGTTGCCAAAACGTGGATGGAAGACAAACCCAGATACATGCTCAGACCCACGCACACACGTATATATATATATGTGTGTGTATATATATATGCATGTATATATATATATACATATATAACATACAGACAGACAGACAGATAGATAGATAGACGAACTAAGGTACCGAAGCAGAATAGGTAATGGACAAATTTGTTAATATCTTAATAAGGATATGGTTATTAAGCATAAATTCGTCATCACTGTGAAAATGAATGCTATGGTTATCTCCTACGAATTTTTCCTTCAGATCTGAATGACGAACAATGTGACTAAGTATCACTCGTCTTTATGGGCTCGTTAGGTGTGTTTCCTACTAAACAATAGCAGATAGAGAAAGGTGGGGTAGTTTAGCAAATACCAACAGATATAGCTTTTGTTATCGATGTATTTGTTGGTATTATGTATTAATTAAGTGGTGAAATAAATTGGAAGATGACTTAAATGAAAGAAAGAATGAAAGAGAGATAATTCTGTTTGAAAATCCTTCTAAAGGCATGTTTTTAGCCTGGGACAATTTTAAAAGACAAATACGATAAAATAACTCCAACGGATATTATACCCCACGCATTGTAGAAATATTTTTACACATTGCTAGAGTAAAATTAATTTGCTGTTCGATCGACGATGGGTAGTCAATGCATCGAGAGAATCTTAGCTGCCCACTAGTTGACTTAAGGGGTATCTGGCTTAGTATATAACGGACACATGCACTTTTAACTGAATCCACTGCGTGGCACAGTGTTCGACACTGTTGGCCCTTTACATTAGGGGTACAGTTTAGTTCTAACAGTGAGCTTCCATAGTTTTCGTTAACCCACTTTTATTCCGATGTCTTGTGATGATAAGAAAGCTACGTGTAAAAGACAGCTGAGTCAAATGTTACGTAACAGATGGAACCCAGTTCTTCGTGATTGTAAAGTAAACATCTAACTGCTCACCTTTTGTATAGCATATAGCATGACATACAGAGGTAAAAAAAAACTGTCTCGAGAACATGCACACACGGACGCAGACACACACATACCTTCAGAGATATTCTTATACGTAACAGCACAAAATAACATTATGCCTTCTCTCTTACACACACAAACAAATATACATACGTACGTATATACATACATATATACATGCATACATATATACAAAGACGGACACACAATCTGGAATCTTCACACACATAGCATAACATATGCATAAACAAAGAGACTTAAATACGTACACACATATAACATACAGAAGTACATACAGAAGCACATACACATATACATACATATACACATACACATACACATGAAAACTCCACATACAAATGACATTCCGTAACCGAAGGAGAAGCGTAAATCACACACACACATGCACACATACACACACACGCACGCACACACACTAACATACAATCAAATACTCATACACATGTAACACACATATATACACACCACACAAACAGATATATAACAAAGACACAAGCATATATAACACAACATACACAAACACACACACACATATATATATATATATATATATATATATATATATATATATATAACAAAGTATGTACACACAAACACACTCACACACACACACATAAATGACATGACATATACACACTCGCACGCACGTATACAACTGCATATACAGAAGCACATACACGCACACATATAACATATAACATATAGACATACACATATATAACATGCACACAGACACAAATACAAGCTCAGACGCAAACACAGATGTATACATACGTATATACACACAAACGTATACACACATACACATGCACCAGCGGGCACACACATATGTAACATAGCACACACACACACACACATATAACATATACATACACACATTCACTCATATATATATATACACAAGTGACGAAACAAGATACATCTATTGATGTGATGTAATGTAAAAATAATGAACAGCCAACGGTGAAGAAGAATATTCTTTGAATGTGAATTTGGAATTAATAGTTTGTCAGGGAGGTTGTAACTGGCTTTTATTGGCTTTTTCAGGATGCTGAAGAATGTAGATTTGGTACTGGAGGCGGTGGTGCAGATGGTGGTGATAGTGAGGTAGCTATGGTACCGGGGTGGATGTCGTTGTTGTTGGCGGTGGTGGTGGTCGTCGTGATCGAGATGATGCTGATGGCAGCTATGGAGGTGTTGGTTGTGATGATTGTAGTAGTAGTAGTAGTAGTGGTAGTAAAGAAATGTATTGATGAATGTGGTGGTGGAGACACTGGAGATGGTGGGCAGTTAAGGTGGATATGGCAGTGTGAGTGGTAGGTTGTGGTGGTGGTGGTGGTGGTGGTGGTGGTGGTAGTATTAGTAGTAGTAGATAGTGGTAGTAGTAGTAGTAGTAGTAGTAGTAGTAGTAGTAACCTAGTGGAGGAAAGTATTTGGTGAAACAATTGTATAGTTTCGTTTTCTAATGAAACGTAGATTGACAGAATGGCTTAAAACAAAAAAAATAATCATAGCAAAAATAATGTGCGGCTGAAATCATCCACACGATGCCATCGGCATTTAACAGTTCCCACCAAAAATGTGTAAGCCTTTTCTAGTACTTTCTATGTTTGCTAAAACTCTCTCTTTTACTCTCTTTTACACTTTTTTACTTGTTTCAGTCATTTTGACTGCGGCCATGCTGGAGCACCGCCTTTAGTCGAGCAAATCGACCCCGGGACTTATTCTTTGTAAGCCCAGTACTTATTCTATCGGTCTCTTTTGCCGAACCGCTAGGTTACGGGCACGTAAACACACCAGCATCGGTTGTCAAGCAATGCTAGAGGGACAAACACAGACACACACATGCATATATATATATATATATATATATATATATATATACATATATAGGACAGGCTTCTTTGAGTTTCCGTCTACCAAATCTACTCACAAGGCTTTGGTCGGCCCGAGGCTATAGCAGAAGACACTTGCCCAAGATGCCACGCAGTGGGACTGAACCCGGAGCCATGTGGTTGGTAAACAAGCTACCTACCACACAGCCACTCCTGCGTTTATAGATTTTTATGTTTTAAGTACAATGAGATACGTCATAGAGGAATTCCTTCATCGTAAATACGATGTGGTGTTTATAGAGAGAATACTATAGCTTCTTAAAACTGTGAAATGTTGTTTGTAAACGTCGAAAGCTTTGCTATGGTAATTCCAACTTGCCGACGCTACTCTCTGTTAGAAACCCTCGGCCTTATAGTAATAATATAATTATAGTAATAATTATGAAACTATAGTAGTGAACTAGGAAATAGGGATTATAGTAGTAATAGTGAACAAGAATTGCACAGAATGATTAACAAGTGGCGTTGTGATACCTATTTCTTTATTACCCACAAGGGCTAAACACAAGGACAGACATAGGATGAAAGGCAAAGTCGACCTCGGCGGAATTTGAACTCACAACGTAACGCAGACGAAATGTCGAGTCGTCGGCGACTAAACCGGCAACCCCACTAAGCTTGCTTGGTGAGGAGCGTGGATTTTAGGCACCCTGCGGGTTTATAAACAAAGCCTGATATAGAGTAGAGGAACTCAAAATGTCAATGGCCATTCCAAAAAATGGTAGACAGAACTTATAATAAGAAAATTATCGCATTGATGTTGCGTCTGGGAGGAATTCTCTTATCGCATTGATGTTGCCCGTGCTGCAAGTGGTGGTGACATTGAACACTTGTAAGACAGGGAATAAAAGTTGATTGTGAGTAAATGCTTGTGACTTAGCTGGAGACTTCTATTGCTTTTCCTTATTAAAATATTGCGTAATGAAATCGGTTTACTCTCTTTAAATAACCCTGTATATATAAATACACGCACATACACACACACATACAAGTGATAGTGTATTCATCTTTGTGTCTTTGCACCTGTGCTTGTCCTCTTCACCAGCGTTTGACAATAGGTGTTAGTTAGATATTAATAAAACTCCATATCCGTCCAATCGGTGTTGTTCATGACAAAATAGGCAAAGTCGACCTCGGCGGATTTTGAACTCGTCTGCGTTACGTTGTGAGTTCAAAATTCCGCCGAGGTCGACTTTGCCTTTCATCCTTTCGGGGTCGATAAATTAAGTACCAGTTACGCACTGGGGTCGATGTAATCGACTTAATACCTATGTCTGTCCTTGTTTGTCCCCTCTGTGTTTAGCCCCTTGTGGGTAATAAATAAATAGGTGTTAGTTTGTTTACATCCCTTAACGGTTCGGCAAAAGATACGGGGGGGGGAGAGTAATAAGAAACTTTAAAACATAAATACCAGGATCGATCTGTTAGACGAACAAGAACTCAACACTAAGCCCCAGCATGGCCGCAGTTCAATAATTAAAACAGTAAAAGAAAAAAATATAGATTTAACTACGCCGTTCTATAGATATTCCTTGAAAAGCATTGGAATAGTAGAAACGTTTTCTTACTATTTTGTTTTTAACTTTTAAATCCAGGTTTGATTTAATGGGAATGGTTAACATCGAGGTATCTACAATATATTAATAAAACTCCATATCCGTCCAATCGGTGTTGTTCATGACAAAATAATTGCGTTTAATTATTGTATGATAAATTAGAGTAAGTTTAATTGATCGCAATAGAAACATAGAATAACAAGTTAATTATTTTCTGTGTTTGTGTGCGTGTGTATGTCTGTGTTTGTGTTTGTTTGTGTGTGTGTGTGTGTGTGTGTGTGTGTGTGTGTGTGTGTTTGTTTTCTTTGTCTGTGCCTCTGCGCGCTTGTGTTTGTGTGTGTATGTGAGTATGTGTCTGTGTGTGTGTGTGTAGATAGGTGAGTGACTGTGTGTATCTGTGTATCTGTGTGTATGTGTGTTTGTTATTTGATTATCATATCCTTAAAATCCTTAAAAATGTTTTAGCCCGAAGGCCGCGGCCATGCTGGGGCACCACCGCTGGTTGTATAATTTTTTTGTTTTTCGTTTTCCTTGTTTCATGCTTGCTGCGGTCCACATTTTACTATAACAGACGTTATGTCCATCTGTCTGTCCGTGTGTCCGGCTGTCTGTCTGTCTGCCCTCCCCCATTCACGGTCAAACAGCTGGAAAAATGGTCACGATGTTTTTCGGGATTACGATGGAGGTAATCAGGAAGGTTTTTTATCGAAAAAATGTGTAAAAGTATGATTATTTAGTGGATATTGAGTTTTGTATAAATAAATCACGTTTGATTTTTTTTTTTTAATTCCAGTGACGAGGATTAACTCTGGATTCTCCGCCCCGTATAGATCTTAAATTTAGAGGGCTTACATTTGCGATACTATCCTTTTATTTCCCATCGTATGTGGGCAGATTTGCTATTTTACTATAATGGGCAATATGTCCATCTGTCCCTCTGTCTGTCCACCTGTCCGTCTCTTTGCCTGATCCCACTTTACGACCAGAAGGCTGGATCAATGTTTACGATATTTTTCGGTATTACAAAAACGATCGTCAGGAAGGTTTTTAGCATAAAAAAATCAGAAAGTGTGATTATTTCATGGATATCGATTTTTAAATTAATAAAACACCTTCGCATTTTTATTGATAATTCACCGACCACGATGAATTCTCAATTTTCACCGCACAGTTCGTTGCCGGAGGCCACGCGGACGGTTAATAGAGAAAATAAAATGGAAAAAGTGTATGTCAGTATATAGTGGTTGTGAGTATTTAGTGGTTGTTGAAGTGCGTCAGTCTCGAGCAGGATTCGAAACGGCTAACCAAAGCGGCTGTTGTTTAAATCTCAATTTTGTCAATCATTAGCAGCATTTCTTTGGATTCGTTACCTTCTGAATTCAAATACCGCCGTAGTCGGCTTTGTCTTTCATTCTGTCGGGGTCAAAAAAGCAAGTACCAGTTGAGCACTAGGATCGATGTAATCAACTTCACCCTCCCCTTAAATTTGCTGACCTTGTGTCAGACAGAGAAAGAACATATATTACACTTGCCTCCTTCGAAACCATGTACGAATATTTATTTCCCCCCCTGTAAATATATATATATATATATATATATATAATTAATTAATAAGGGTGAGAGAATTAGATACTAATTTAAAGTATATCTATTCAACACCAAGTGGCCTAGTGCTCCGAGAAACCTGGATTATTATAATATTTTATAATATATTACAATATTTTTACAAAATAAATATAAGAGAATGGTCACTATATGGCTCACTCTAGCACCAGTTAATCCAAAAGGTTTCAACCACAAAAATACATGTTTCCCATGAAAGTCAGTACGATTGTTAGCTCACACGGACAGGGCAAATAAAAAATAACAAAAATACAGATTATTTTGGGACAATTGTTTCGCTATTAATGAATAAAATGTAATTTTACTTACAAAAAAATCCACTTGTAGCTCGTCAGCCAAAACTATCTGGATGAAATCCACTCAATCACACGCCAGATTTTACCATAACGATAAATACGCGTGTGGTTCAATTGATTACATCCGACGTTATAATTCAAATGCCCCAACTAACAACGCGCGCCAAACTTTCACGGAAAACAATACAGCTTTAGAAATAAATGCAGCATAATTATAATTAATTAATAAGGGTGAGAGAATTAGATACTAATTTAATAGTATATCTATTCAACACCAAGTGGCCTAGTGCTCCGAGAAACCTAGATTATTATATATTTTTTATATATATTACAATATTTTTACAAAATAAATATAAGAGAGTGGTCACTATATGGCTCACTCTAGCACCAGTTAATCCAAAAGGTTTCAACCACAAAAATACATGTTTCCCATGAAAGTCAGTACGATTGTTAGCTCACACGGACAGGGCAAATAAAAAATAACAAAAATACAGATTATTTTGGGACAATTGTTTCGCTATTAATGAATTAAATGTAATTTTACTTACAAAAAAATCCACTTGTAGCTCGTCAGCCAAAACTATCTGGATGAAATCCACTCAATCACAAGCCAGATTTTACCATAACGATAAATATGCGTGTGGTTCAATTGATTACATCCGACGTTATAATTCAAATGCCCCAACTAACAGCGCGCCAAACTTTCACGGAAAACAAATACAGCATTTAGAAATAAATGCAGCATAATTATAATTAATTAATAAGGGTGAGAGAATTAGATACTAATTTAATAGTATATCTATTCACACCAAGTGGCCTAGTGCTCCGAGAAACCTGGATTATTATAATATTTTATAATATATTACAATATTTTTACAAAATAAATATAAGAGAGTGGTCACTATGGCTCACTCTAGCACCAGTTAATCCAAAAGGTTTCAACCACAAAAATACATGTTTCCCATGAAAGTCAGTACGATTGTTAGCTCACACGGACAGGGCAAATAAAAAATAACAAAAATACAGATTATTTTGGGACAATTGTTTCGCTATTAATGAATAAATGTAATTTTACTTACAAAAAAATCCACTTGTAGCTCGTCAGCCAAAACTATCTGGATGAAATCCACTCAATCACACGCCAGATTTTACCATAACGATAAATACGCGTGTGGTTCAATGATTACATCCGACGTTATAATTCAAATGCCCCAACTAACAGCGCGCCAAACTTAGATATAGATATACTATTAAATTAGTATCTAATTCTCTCACCCTTATTAATTAATTATAATTATTAATTAATTATAATTATGCTGCATTTATTTCTAAATGCTGTATTTGTTTTCCGTGAAAGTTTGGCGCGCTGTTAGTTGGGGCATTTGAATTATAACGTCGGATGTAATCAATTGAACCACACGCGTTTGTAAGTAAAATTACATTTAATTCATTAATAGCGAAACAATTGTCCCAAAATAATCTGTATTTTTGTTATTTTTTATTTGCCCTGTCCGTGTGAGCTAACAATCGTACTGACTTTCATGGGAAACATGTATTTTTTGTGGTTGAAACCTTTTGGATTAACTGGTGCTAGAGTGAGCCATATAGTGACCACTCTCTTATATTTATTTTGTAAAAATATTGTAATATATTATAAAATATTATAATAATCCAGGTTTCTCGGAGCACTAGGCCACTTGGTGTTGAATAGATATACTATTAAATTAGTATCTAATTCTCTCACCCTTTAATTAATTATAATTATGCTGCATTTATTTCTAAATGCTGTATTTGTTTTCCGTGAAAGTTTGGCGCGCTGTTAGTTGGGGCATTTGAATTATAACGTCGGATGTAATCAATTGAACCACACGCGTATTTATCGTTATGGTAAATCTGGCGTGTGATTGAGTGGATTTCATCCAGATAGTTTTGGCTGACGAGCTACAAGTGGATTTTTTTGTAAGTAAAATTACATTTAATTCATTAATAGCGAAACAATTGTCCCAAAATAATCTGTATTTTTGTTATTTTTTATTTGCCCTGTCCGTGTGAGCTAACAATCGTACTGACTTTCATGGGAAACATGTATTTTTGTGGTTGAAACCTTTTGGATTAACTGGTGCTAGAGTGAGCCATATAGTGACCACTCTCTTATATTTATTTTATATTATATATATAATATATATATATACATACATAC
>NW_021834359.1:32500-48405 GCF_006345805.1 Octopus sinensis
CCTTATTTTGTACAAAATTGTATGATATCTTTATTATCATGGCTCTAATATACACTTAAATCCTGTGTTTTTTTCATATTGTCACTTTCTCTCTCTCTCTTTCTCACCCCCTTCCTTATGTATATATACGAGCAAAACGCTCCCCGTCCAATGGACGGTGCTGAGTTGTCAAACATTTGAACCAAATTTTCTCAAAACAACTTGTCCGACCGTCCCATAGGCCTCCCCTTTGAGAAACACTGATTTAACCTAAATTTGAGAAAACTGGTCAATTGTAGTTTAATTCTCTACGTTTAGAAAATGCAAATATTGCACGATTAAGAAGCAAGCAAATAGTCTTTTGTTTCTAAAATTGAAGTATTTTGACTACATTCACCTTGAAATAAAGCTCAAACAATATTGGTTGAATATAATAATGGTTTACTTTCACTAAAAAACACACTATTTTTGTCTAAAGCTGTAAGGCAACAAAAATCATTTATTAGCAAGAAAATAGTATTTTCTTCCTTGAATAAAAAGCAATCAATGTTTTCTTTTCATTAAAATATAATTAAGCATGCTTGTATTTCAATAAAATTTTTGGTTTCGTTAAACGAAGTTATGGCAAAAAAAAACTTCCTGAGAAACCAAATAGTCTTTACTTCTTTCATGCCAAGTTTGAAGAAAATATCTCTTTTGCATCTTTGTGGCATTATTTTACGCCAGCCTGATTTTTTTGCGAAAACTGCACGTGCATTTTTCTCGCGTACGCGTAGTATCGATCGCAACAGCTGATTTACGTGCATACAAATGCACATTCCCACAGATTTATCGATTGCATTCTCAAGACTTATACACGCCCTGATACCGTCGGTATCTATATATTAAATCTGAGCGCAATCGGATTAAAGGATGCCCGAGATCCTAGAAGACACACAGACAGAACGGATCTTATATAATATAAGATATATATATATATATATTATATATATATATATATATACAATTATATATATATAAATATATATATATATATATTATATATATATATATATATATATATATATATATATATATAATATATACATATACGAGGGTGTGTGTCAAAAAGTAATGCCATTTTGTTTAGGACAGGTGTAATTACCAAGACAGGAGCATGTTTTTCTGTTTACGACATGAAAATATACGTTGTAGAACTGTTATTTTAACGATTTGTAACTATTTATCACCGCATGAGAAACATATGCACCACCGGATGCTCCTGAGCTAGTTGCTAAGTGCCCCAATCGTGAAGGATTGTTGCTAGATGTATCGAAACAATCATCGTGATTAATAATAATTCTCGTATATTTCATCTTGTCTTTCATTTACCATTTACATAACGAATACTATGAAAGTGACCGTGTTTTACCAGTAGGTTACCAGGTGTAAACTATTCGTTTTATTATCAACATATGCGTATGTATGTGTGCATGTGTGTCTGTGTATGTATTTACGCACAAGTAAGCAAATAAAAGTGTGTGTATATATATATACACACAAGTATATATATATATGATATTTATATATATAATATATATATATATATGTATATATATATATATATACATGTATGTATATATATGTATATACACACACACACAAGTAAGCACAAAAAGTAATATATATGCATACACGCACAAGCAAATAAAAGTGCGATTATAGATCGATTTGTGCTGATGTCGATTCAGTAGATTAAAACGCTTCAAGGTGGTATCCCCCAGAATGGCCGCAAGCAAATAACAGAAATAAGTAAAAGTTGAACGAGATAGATAGATAGATAGATAGATAGATAGATAGATAGATAGATAAATAGATAGATAGATAGATAGATAGATAGATAGATAGATAGGTAGATAGATAGATAGATAGATAGGTAGATAGATAGATAGATAGATAGATAGATAGATAGATAGATAGATAGATAGATAGATAGATAGATAGATAGATAATTAAATAGATAGATAGATAGATAGATAGATAGATAGATAGATATGTTTCTTTATTAGCCACACAGGGCTGCATACAGATAGAACAAATTACAAGGTAGAGCTTTTCTTTTGAAGGTTTAAAAAAAAAGAAAAAAAAAGAAATAAAAAGGAAGGGGGAATTTCGATCAAAAGGGATTGTAAAAGGAGAGAAAGAGGACAAAAAAGGGGGGTTAAAAAAAGGGGGAGAGGGAAAAAAAAAAAATTTGATCAGTAGGGATCGTTATCACAGAAATGTCAATATGAAGTGTAAAGGGGAGGACAGGTGAGGTTTACCCGTGGAAAGAAAAGCCTACGGAAAAGACCACGGTAACCTCGGTCAATGGAGTCACATGTTATATTTCTTTTTTTTTTTTTTTTTTTTTGCGAATAAGCAACTCTCTGTTTTCAATTTCTGGGTTCATAGGATCATGCTCAAGGTGGCTTCGTCATTCATACGTGCCATTCTTGCTACATTCACCCATCTTTTTTTAAAACATTCACTAGACAAAACTTGCCTCTCTACTCTCACTTTTTTCTTCAAGTGATACTTGAAGAAGTTGATGAGAGATTGACCAGAGAGGAAAGTGTTTGTCTCTAATCCTTTCAGACGCGTCCACCAGATACATTCTTTCGCCATAGCCACAAGGATGATGAAAATAGCTCTTCCTTCCCGTTTGAAGGAAGGAGGCGTGACAATATTGACGATAGACTCAGCTGATAAACCGACTCGTCCCACACGTGACAGCAGTTGTTCGACATAAGCCCACAGGTCGGAAATTGTTGGACACTGCACGAGTGCGTGCAGAACGGTTTCGTCGCTCTGACCGCATCTCGGGCAGGTCGGCCCCGTGTTTCTCGAGCCGTGTCTGTAGAGCTTATCCCGAACGGGTAGCGCTTCTCGGTAGCACTGCCAGGCCAGGGATCTCTGGAAGTTGTCCATGGGCCCTGGCCCGAAAGTCGTCCTGAACAGGCGGGTCAGGTACTCCTCGTCGACGTCCAGGTTCGCCCCGAGCTCGTCGTCGTACCTCCCCTCCACTAAACCCCTATAGAATGCTTTGGTTGTGTTGAAGTCACTCAAGGTCGACCCAGGACGGCAGAGTTGCTTGAGAGCAAATGGATCGCCTGACCATCGGGACGCATCCTTTCCACAAGAAGCGAAAGAGAATGCGTTGTAGTTTGGTGATGGTAGGGTCGGGACAAGGTACGACGGTCAGGCGGTAGTAGATGACGGACGCGATGTACGTGTTCGCCACCTCCGCCCGACCTTTTAGGGACAGTTTCCTCTCGGCCCATTGCCGGGCGAGAGTGACCACCCTACTCGTTATCTCGTTCCAGTTCTTCTCCACTTGGAGGTCCGGACCAAACAATACCCCGAGCAACTCAACCGGGCCGTCGGTCCAGCGTCCCACGACGGAGGCGCTGGTGGACGGCATGGGCTTGCTTCTCCAGGTGCCTAGTCGCAAGCCCACTGACTTTTCCCGGTTGATTTTCGCTCCTGTCACCGCTTCGTAGTTTTTCAGTGTCTCGCCGACCTGCTCGATGTGCTCGTGGCTAGACACTATGACGGTGACGTCGTCCGCGTATGCAGACACGCTCGTCCCGCATCCCAGTTCTCGCGAGATGCCTCTCAAGGTTGCCAGCTTCCGCAATAATGGCTCGAGAGTCAATACGTATAGAAGCGACGAGAGGGGGCAACCCTGACGGACCGAACGTGCGATGTCGAAGGGACTCGATAGATGTCCATTCACGCGAATTACCGAACGGATGCCTCTGTACAAAGCGGCTATCCAGCCGCAGAAGACGGGACCGAAGCCAGCCGCTCCGAGGACCGCCTCTAAGTATCAATGGTCCACCCTATCGAAAGCTTTCGATTGATCCAAATTGATCAGCGCCCCACCTATGCCAGGTTCGTTAACTACCCTGTCTATGATGTAGCGCATCAGGTGGAGGTTGTCATGGATGGTCCGGCCTGGCACGGCGCATGTTTGCGCCTTGTCGACCAGTTTCTCGATGACAAGCGCCAACCTCTTGGCTAGCACCTTGGCCAAAATTTTCAAGTCTGCATTAAGCAGAGTGATGGGCCTAAAGTTATCTATTACATTTCCCTTGTTTAGATCTTTCTTCAGCAGTGTTACGGCTCCTCGGCTCACAAAACCAGGAATGCTCCCGTTTTGCTGCCAGTTGCAGTACACCGCCGCCAAGAGATCTCCAAACAAGTCTGGCATACAATTGTAAAGCTCGTCGGGTAGACCATCCAAACCCGGTGATTTGTCCCTCGAGCATTCTGCCATCGCTTCCTGCACTTCCGCCGCCGTGATGGCACCTTCGCAGCACCCTGTCTTTCTTGTCGAGAGTCGTGGTAGGCTATGTAGGTAGGCACTGAAGTCCACCCAACGTTCTTGCCCTCCACTCGTCCCGAACAGTCGGGCAAAATTCTGCTGAAAGGCCTCACACATTTTACTTGGCTCGAGCAATTCGCGCCCCTGTTCATCTACCAGGGACCGAATGGTGGCTTTGTTGCCCTGTTGCGCCTCTGCCACCCGGGCCTCTCTCGCGGCTCCAACACCTTCGTTCCTTAGAGCACGCATCCTAGCTCTGACAGCACATCCTTCGTGTTTGGCGTTGAAGTGTTGGTCGAGGGCCAACCTCGCCGCCAAAACGTCGGATGCGATGCCGCTTCTAATTGCCTCTTCTAGCTTCTTAACTAGCTCACCCTCTACTCTATTTCTATCTATGGCTAGTGCTTTGCTGTACCTAATCGCTTCTGCTTTTACTGCTCTCTTGAGGGCAAACCACCATTTGTTGTTGATGATGGCTCCCGTCAAAGCCCTCTTTACTAGTGTGCTAATCCGGTCTCTGAAAACCTGTCTCGATGGGAAAGACGCGTTTAGTTTCCAGTATCCGGGACCCTGCCTAAGTGTCTTACCTAAGTCTAGCGTACATGTCACAAGTTTGTGATCCGTGTAGCTGACTATGTGGAATTGTGGACATCCTATGCTATCTCTGTCTACTGTCCTACACAGTATCCTATCTAGATACGATCTCGACGACCCGATGCGGTTGCTCCATGTCCACGTTGGCGCATTCGGGTGGTCTAGTCGGAACCTGTCAGACAGTTGAAAGCGTCTGAGCAGGTCTCTGAGGCATTTGCATCCCCGTCTATTCCTATCTCTACCCACGTAGTCTACATGCGTGTCCAAGGTAGCATTCCAATCCCCCACTAAGAGTAAAGGACGAGACGTTCCCAAGAATACTTCTAGACGTTGAAAGAAATCCGCCGACCTGTTAAGGGCGGTGCGTAGACTGATACGAGTCGAAAAGCGCACCCATTGCTGCCGTCGACATCCAGGACGACCAGTCTACCCTCCGGGTCTACGAATATTGTCCTTACTTTGAGATCCAGACTCTTGTGAAAAAGTACCGCGGTGCCACTACCGCCCATTCTCGGCAGACAGGGGGAAAAATAAATGTTGAACTGTCCGCCAAACATGGTCTTTAGGGCCCGCGGATTGTGGAGTCTGGTCTCACTTATGGCTATGATTTCTAACTTATGTGACTTTATGTCATTTAAGAGGTACCCTTGTTTCCAAGGGGACCCTAAGCCACGCGCATTTACACAACCAATCTTGATCATAGTCCTAATGAATTAGAATACAAGTGAAAGGAACAGAGGGTTACTTACTGCTCGAAAGTTTTTGCTTTCTCCTCCTTTGGTTTGTCCTCGAGGAGATCCCAGTACAGTTTCTTTGTGAGATATTTTTGGCATTTACCAACCGCGCTGGGGAAAATGCCTTTGAGTGTGTGGTGCAGACTTTTGGAGATGTGTAATATTTTGATGTGGTCTGGTGGTGTTGTGTATGGGTGATTGTTTGTTTTTATGTCATCTTCTGTTATGTTTGTTTTTGATTGGATGTATTCCATCAAATTTGTGTTTTTGGTGTCTATAGCTGTGAGCATGTTTGCTGTATATATTTTTGTGGTGTTGGTGTGGCTGTTGTTTGCGTTGGGTTTTGAAATGTCTTCGTGAGATGTATTTCCCCCTGCTTTGTTCGTGTTTGCATTTGGTTTGGTTGTGTTTCTGCTCTTTATTTTCCTTCTTTTTGTAGCTATTTGCCATTCCTCACTGGTTTCGTCTTCCGACGAAATTTCTGAGGAATCAGTAGGGGGTAGGGGTATGTTGTGGGCTTCTATGTATGTCTGTGTAAGTGGTTGTGTTGTTGTTTTCGTTGTTGTTGGTTGTTGAGTGTTTGTGTGTGTTGAGTGCGGTATAAGGGATGGGGGATCAGTTTGTGTGTGTTTTCTTTGTTTTTCTGTTCCTTTGGGTTTTGCTGTTGTTGGTGGTGTTGGTATTTTTTCAGGTGTTGAGTGGTTTTTGGTTGATGACGGATTAGCTTGGTGTGGTTCTCTTCTCGTCTTCTGTGTTGATGGTGGTGTGGGTAGTAGAGCTTTTTTTCCGGAGTGCTTTGGTTGTGGTAGTGGTTGTTGTTGTTGCTCTTGGTGTGCAGTGGTTGGGCACGTCTTTTTCAAGTGTGTTTCGCTTCCACACAAATAGCAGCGTGGTCGCCTGCCCTCTACCACTATATAGAGTTTGTAGCCTCCTGGCAGTTCTATAGCGGTGGGTATCTTCTCTCTTGCTGCTTCATCCAATTGAAGCAGGAATTCGATTGATTTGCCCACATAGTCTTTCTCTCCTAGAACCGCGATTTCAAGGATGTTTGTCTCTGACATTGTCTCTGTCATTTCAAAGCAGATGGCAGAGACCAACCATTGTGTTTCGACTTCAAATGGTATGTTTTTTATTTGGACTTTCGTGACCCTTTTGTTTAAATAGACTGGTATCATTACCAAGTCGTCCGAATGCAGCTCCAATGTGGAAAAACGTTTTGCTAAACTTTCGTTGAGGAAACGTACTTGGACTGTACCAAATTTGTTTCCCCAACTGATATATTCCTTGGAGTCCCATGCAGGACGGAGGCATTTTTCGATTTTTTCCTGCGGTGCATTTTCTGTTCTTCTTGTTTTCTTGTTTATTACTTTATAAATTATTGTTTTTTTTTGTGTGTTTTCCACGATGTGTTGTGGAATGTGAAGGTGCAATTTGTCTCCTTCTTTGGAGAAGAGTGCCTTTGTGCGGTTTATCTCTTGTGTGGTGAATTTTACAATTGTTCTTTTTTGTTTTGTTACGTCCGCAAAATTCGTTTTGAATTTGGCAGTAGAAGTGTTAATTGTGGCAGGTGAAGTCATGGTAGTGGTGTTGGTGTTGGCGGTATTAGCAGCAGAAGGCTTAGATGTAGCATTTGACGTCGTAGTATTGGTGTTAGTGTTGGCGGTGTTGTCTTTGGTAGGCGGCTTTGTGCCAATTTCGTTGTTGTTGTTGTTGGTGGTGATGGTGGTGGTGCTGGCATTCATGTTTTCGTTTGTATTCATTTTTGAAATCCCTTTCTCCGTCCCTTTATCATCAACAAGTGGTGTGGGGAGGGAGGGGAAATCTAAGTTAATGTCTTTGGTCGCGGCGATGGTGAATGCGACGTTAGTTTTGTTGTTGTTGTTGTTCTTAGTGGTGATGGTGGTGACAGCGGTGTTCACGCTGCGATGTTTAGCAGCTAGTGGTAGCAATAGTGTTTTGCTACCGTTCTGCATGACTGGCGGGCTAGCCACGTGGTTTCTAGTTGCCATTTTCAAAGTGAAAAATGGCTAAAAAACCAACGAAGGTTTTGAAAGTTTCTGGTAATTTCACCCATACAGGGGCGGAATTCTACGTTAATAATTCTCAGGTTTTTTAGTGAATGAACTTGCACAACGATTAAAACAAAATATTTGACAACAAGGAGTTTTAAACATGTAAAAGTGGCCAACTTACGTGGAGCCGATATGACTAGCGTCCGTCCATTGTGAGCGATAAGATAGATAAATAGATAGACAGACAGGTGGAACGCATAGCCAATCTGTGGAGCGTTAAACCCACGATCAGAAGTTCGTCTAACTTGATTCCATATTTAGCTTCAATGGGACAATACTGTCAAAGTTAACCATATAGAAAACATATATGCATATATATAAATATATTCTGCATTGTTCCGGGCTTTAATTATATGTATGTGTATATATATATAATTAAAGCAAACCAAATCTAAATCTCAAAGGATTATTAGATTCGGTTGGTGATCAAAGAATATTGTTTGTTTGATCTACGATATATTGTTTTTATTCCGAATAACCTCTTTGAGAAGTTATTTCGAGTAACGAAGTCAATATATATATATATATATATATATATATATATATTATATATATATAATCACATTTAGTTAATTTACAGCGCGTTCGTTCACCTTCTCGAGTATTTTATTTTGTATCGATGCAGTATTGATAGTTATCTGATGACCTTATGATGAGTTCAGTCGTACTTTTGACAGTATTTTCTTCTTTTCCTTTTTGTTTTCTTTTCTTCGTTTTAGTCACAAATACCTTCCAGCAACGATTTTCCTGCAAGTGTGGTGTGTGAGTTACCATTCCGACCAAACGCCTTTCTAAAAGTGTACTGTTTTAGAAGTGACCAGTGGCATAAAAATAACACATACACACGTACTTGCTCATGTATTTTAGATAACGAGCTAGCTAGCTAGATAAACAGACAGACAAACAGACAGAGAAATAGATTAATAAATGAAACTTTAAAATGAAAATGGATCTCTTCTTGTCAGGTGTCCCAGATGAACCAACTTCACGGCAGGTGGTGCAGATGATGGCAGCTGCATCGAACTCTCTCATGCACCAGATGACATTTGCTAAAAAGTATTCGTGAAGTAAAATCATGTAGCAACACCAAATGGCGGCACCCCAGCATGGCCACAGCTTGTGAGCTGAAACTAAATAAAAAAAATAATAAAAAATAGATGGAATATCATCTCTGATTAAGGACACCAATGAAAAAATGTTACTTCATGCAGGTCATGTGATCTCATAGGGGCTCTCCCATTGGCACTTCTGGCTCGTTGTTTATAATTGGTCAAAATGCTCGCTTATACTTTCTAAGTTCGAATCTCTGAATGATAAACTTTCACGTTCATACTTTCACGGCTGGCTCTGGAGAATTAGTAATATAGATCTACTTTCCAATCCGACGAGCGTACGTACAGTCAATATTTATTTCTTTATTGCCCACAAGGGGCTAAACATTGAAGGGACAAACAAGGACAGACAAAGTTATTAAGTCGATTACATCGACCCCAGTGCGTAACTGGTACTTATTTAATTGACCCCGAAAGGATGAAAGGTAAAGTTGACCTCGGCGGAATTTCAACTCAGAACATAAAGACACGGAATACCTATTTCTTTACTACCCACAAGGGGCTAAACACAGAGGGGACAATCAAGGACAGACAAACGGATTAAGTCGATTACATCGACCCCAGTGCGTAACTGGTACTTATTTAATCGACCCAGAAAGGATGAAAGGTAAAGTCGACCTCGCGGAATTTCAAATCAGAACGTAAAGACAGACGAAATACCGATAAGCATTTCGCCCGGTGTGCTAACGTTTCTGGCAGCACGCCGCCTTTTCGTCCTCAGTATATTACTGATACATAATCGATGGAAACTAAAGTTGAATACAGAGCTGGAAATGTTAGAGCTTAGAGCATTTTCTCGGACGTTTTGGATATACTATGTCTGCAGACAGAAAAAAATAAAGAAATATAACCAAGAGACGTCTTTGCGACGTGTGTAACGTATATGACGATAAGTCATTTTGATTAGGGTTACCATCGACTAAACAACGAAGAACAACAACAACAACTACAACAAATAAAAAAAAATAAGAGCAACAACAATAATTACAGTCTCAACACGGCTTGCTAATGAGTAACTGTACAGTGATACGAATGCCTCATAACTCGCTGTTGTAAAAAGAAATTCTTGTAATATTTACGGAACTTCCGATGACATATCCGCCATAATTATATGTTTTATATGCTTCCGTTTGCCATTTATGCATTCGGCACCAACAGATTAGAAAAACAAAAAAAAAAAAAAAAAATTCAAAAGCAAAACAAAAGCCAAGATAATAAAATGCTATAAAACTATACGAAGAATTTCCTTTTCTCTTCCATCTCAAATGTCCCGCCTATTTGTCTTTACTTATTTATATATCTTGTTTCCCTATATATTATTATTATTATTATTATTATTATTATATTATTATTATTATTATTATTATTATTGTTATTGTTATTGTTATTGTTGTTGTTATTATTATTATTATTGTTATTATTATTATTATTGTTATTGTTATTGTTATTGTTGTTGTTATTATTATTATTATTATTATTATTATTATTATTATTATTATTATTGTTATTGTTATTATTATTATTATTTTATTATATTATTATATTATTATTATTATTATTATTATTATTATTATTATTATCATTATTATTATTACTGCTAAGTTTTGGGTTTCGGTCTAATCTTAGTTTACATTTGGATCTTGTTTCGTATGCATTTTTTTTAAAATTCTATTTTTCTTTTATTCGTTTTTATTCCAAGAGTAGAATAGACTGGAATTTAGGGGAAAGCTTATCACATTGCAAGGTAAAAAAAAATTATATAAAAAGGAATTTTAAATATTCAAAGTGAAAAAGAGATACTACGGTGATAGGAGTGATTTACTTAGACACTAGAGATGACGTTACGTATAACCGAGAATAGAGTGTGAAAACCTGACTATTGTGGTACGAAGTTTGAAAGCCAAAAGAATGGCGATAGGATAAAAGCATCAGAAAAATAGTTAAACAGAGAATTGTTGTTCTTTTGTTCTTGATGTTCAAGTCATTGTAGCTAACTTCTTCTTCTTCTTCTTCTTCTTCATCTTCTTCTTCGTCTTCTTCTTCTTCTTCTTCGTCTTCTTCTTCTTCGTCTTCTTCTTCTTCTTCATCTTCTTCGTCTTCTTCTTCGTCTTCTTCTTCTTCTTCTTCTTTTTCTTCTTCGTCTTCTTCTTCTTCGTCTTCTTCTTCTTCTTCTTCGTCTTCTTCTTCTTCGTCTTCTCTCTTCTTCTTTTCTTCGTCTTCTTCTTCGTCGTCTTCTCTTTTTTTGTTTTTTTTCTTCTTCTTCGTCTTCTTCGTCTTCTTCTTCTTCTTCGTCTTCTTCTTCTTCTTCTTCTTCGTCTTCTTCTTCTTCTTCTTCTCTTCGTCTTCTTCGTCTTCTTCTTCTTCTTCTTCTTCTTTTTCTTAGTCTTCTTCTTCTTCTTCGTCTTCTTCTTCTTCGTCTTCTTCTTCGTCTTCTTCTTCGTCTTCTTCTTCTTCTTCTTCTTCTTCTTCGTCTTCTTCTTCTTCTTCTTCTTCGTCTTCTTCTTCGTCTTCTTCTTCTTCTTCTTCTTCTTCTTCTCTTCTTCTTCTTCTTCTTCTTCTTCTTCTTCTTCTTCTTCCAGTCAGGACTCACGCCATTAGCCACAAAGAATAATCTCTAATTCGAGCCTACTCTAAGCTACTAAGAATGTGTGTGGTAACTTGAAGATCCACACACCACACGCGATAGACTGGCGGTTGCACGGGCGCGAAAGCTACGTTGTTATCCTCATTCCGTAAACGGTGGCTTTTAAAGAGTGGAAAGCTTAACCATCCTGGGGTACAGAGGATTAGCAATCTAGACAAGGGTCTGGAAGTTTGCAACACCATAGTGGGTTACACCAGTCAGAGGTAGGAAGAAAAAGTGAGAGAAAGTTGTAGTGAAAGAGTACAGCGGTGTACCCCCACTCCCACCGCTGGAGCATCGTGGGGTTTAGGTATTTTTGGTCAATAAAATCTGGGAATCAAAACCGCTGTCCTAACCACTGGTCCATTGCGCCTCCACTGTAGCTTTTGCTGACTTTATTGTTATTCAGTTCTATATTTACGCGATGAGGAATTATGTACGGATATTTGTCTTCATCTTGTTTGTTGTTAACACAACGTTTCGGCTCAAGCTTTCAGCAACTTTAGCATCCAGCTTTCATCAGGTGTCTTGGGGAAATTTCGAACCTGGGTTCTCATTCCTAAGGTATTTTTCGATGTTGTTGTTGTTGTTGTTATTATTATTATTATTATTATTATTATTATTATTATATTATTATTATTATTATTATTATTATTATTATTCATGTCACTGTCTGGAATCTAATTCGGAATCTTGGGGTTTGTAGACCGCGCTCTTAACCACTACGACATATGCCCGTGGGCATAATAATAGTAATCATAACAACAACGAAACATACCTTAGGAATGAGAACCCAGGTTCGAAATTTCCCCAAGACACCTGATGAAGGCTGGAGGGTATATCAGCCGAAACGTTGTGTTAACAACAAACAAGATGAGGACAAATATCCGTCTAATGTAAATAATGTAAATGACGTATATATTGTTATTGTTCCTGTTGTTGTTGTTAATGATGATGACGATGACGACGCAAACGGCGTCGACAAAAATGATGATGATGGTGATGATGATGATGATGATGATGATGAGATGATGATGATGATGATAATGATGATGATGGTGATGATAGTGGTGGTAGTGGTGGTGGTGGTGGTGGTGGTGGTGGTGGTGCTGATGAATGTGACGATGAAGAGGATGAGAAGGCAGTGATACCGAGAGTGATATACACAGTAAACATTTTTCTCACTATGTCTAGTACACGTGTATATGTATGTATGTATGTATGTATGTATGTATGTATGTATGCATGCACGCATGCATGCATGCATGCATGTATGTATGTATGTATGTATGTATGTATGTATGTATGTATGTATGCATGTATGTATATAATCATATGAAAACTGTTAGTCGCAAAATTTATGTCTTTGATGAACGTTCTGTTCCCTGAGGTAGTGTCTGGTCGGTGGCTGACACAGCACTAACAGTACCAAATCACCATTTGAAGCACCATTATTAGAACTACATTCACCAATAGAAATTCCATAACTACCTACATCATCAGCATCAGCATCAACATGAACAAGAACAATAAGAACAACATTAACGATAACAAGAGTAATAACATGGATATCTATATTTATACGTCTGTGTAAATGCGTAACTGCGTGGGTGTCTGGTGTGAGTGTATGCGCGTATAGAGGCCCACATTTTCCTTTCATAGACCCACATGTAAGAACACTTTCACACATACACATATGCCCATTAGTGTTTGTGTGTGTGTGTGTGCGTTTATGTGCGTGCATGGTGAGGGTGTGGTGTTGATGTGTGGTTAAATGTTAAGGGAAGGAAAACGTTATAGCATAATATATATATATATATATATATATATATATATAGAATATATATATATAAATAATATTATATATATATATACATATTATATATACAAATACGTGATACAGAAGAATACGTGGAAGATGAGGAAATTAACTGCGTTTGTATATTATAATGTCGATATAAAATCACAGCGAAAAAGATATAGATTTACAGTCGTATACACAGGCAGAAAGAAAAGATACTATGTTTGATTGATCGATTTAGAAACATATATAGAGATAGATATTCTTATAGTATATGTTTATGTTGTATATATATATATATATATAAATATATATATATATATATATATATTTATTTATATATACATATATATACATATACATCATGCATACATATTAATATGGGTGTGTGTGTGTGTGTATATGTATACATATGTGTGAGCGTGCATTTATATATGTTCACCGATATCTATCTGTCAATACACACGCACATATATATATATATACATACGTCATATATACATATATGTGTATATATGTATATATGACGTATGTATATTTATATATATGCATATACATATAGCGGTATTTCGCCCGTCGCTACGTTCTAAGTTCAAATTCCGCAGAGGTCGATGAAATCGAATATTCCCTTCCCCCAAATATTATCAGGCCCTGTGCCTAACTTGGAAACGATATATATACATACATCATACATGCATAAATGTGTATGCGTATATATATAGGGAGAGAGAGAGAGAGAGATAAACATATACACATATATGCAAATATACACATACACACACACACACACACATATATATATATATATATATATATATAGCCAGATATGTGTGTTTATGCACATACGCACACACACATAAGTATGCATTTATATATGAGAGGGGGATGTTCATAGTTTATTGAACTGTGTGTATACTTAAACTGGATTTCCGCTATGTTTTGCAATAATCAGCGTAATTCTGAAATACAATATATCTTGATGGGAATCTCTTTGATGTGAAATAAGAATGACAATGGTAAGACTTCCACTTATTTTCCGTTTACACAATATTACACACAAGACAATGGGTCTAATATAAACTCCGCTATAAGCACATACTTGTCCTAGCTGACGATCACCAACATCAAAGAATGAAGAACATAATTTCCGTACACATCTTTAAAGCAAACCAATATAGGGATGCATGATAGTAGTTCAAAATTTATGAGCGAGGACACATATGTTTGTAGAATTCTTCTGAAATATTCCTAAAATTAAAAATAGAAATAATAATTTAATTACATATAAAAAATAATAATAATAAGTAGGTATAAACACATGAACAAATAAACAAAAACAAATTACAGGAACGTGTATAAACATGAGATACAGATAATAGAGGCATTTCCCCCCACACCCACACTAATTAAACATAGACACACATAGAGGTATACGCATGCGCAAATAAAGACACATACAATAAGAATACAAAATACAAAATGGTTGATCATTAGTAAGGAGAGACACACAAATAAGAAAGAAGAAAGCAAAGGACCACTGATGAGGTCACAGAAGTGTGCCGAAAGAACTCTGGCCGAAATAAGATTAAGATTAATGTAAAAAAATAAATAAAGCTGAAGCAAATTAACACCAAATATATAGGGCGTGTGTTTTTATTGGCTAAACTGGCAACTTGACCATTACTAAATACAACAATATTCCTAAAGAAATTTAATTTTCAGTAAATTTAATACAATTGAAATATTTCTGAATATTGCATAGACATTGGAATAGCAAAAATATTTACAGACCACACACACAAAAGGAATAGTTTTTAAGAAACATTATCGAGAAAAAACTTTCGTAAGATTTTGAAAAAATTCTTTGTTATTTTGACATTTCATTAAATGAGAAAAACTTTTTCTAATTTAAGACATGATTTCCTGAAGAATATATAAAAAGGGATATTTTCCAACCATGAACTGTTTGTAAAGCTTTAGTGAGATTTTTGATAATTTTGGTCTATTCATTCTTTCGTTCTTCAGCCATGAAGGAGCACTGCCTTAAAGGATTTTGGTCGAAGAAACCGACACATGTATATATATACATACGGGGGATTCTTTAGTTTCCGTCTAACAAATCCAGTCGCAAGGCTTTAGTTATCGGGACTATAGTAGAACACACTCGCCAAGGTGCATGCAGTGGGACTGAACACGGAACCTTGTGTTTGGGATGCAAGCTTCTTACAACACAGCTGCGCCTATTTAAATATCTTAAAGTCAGATTGATAATATTTTGTGATTTGTAACAAGAAGCACTTATTTCAAACTAAATAGATAAAGAAATTTATAAACAGAGGTCGCAGATATGGTAATGCTTTTAAGAAACTCGCTTTACAGCCACGTGCATTGAGTTTGAGGACTTCTGCGTGGAACGTTAAGAAAATGTTTGCTTCTACAGTTGTGGGCCGACCAAAGTTTTATTAGATTGATAGAAAGATAGATAGATTGATTGATAGATAGATAGATAGATAGATAGATAGATAGATAGATAGATAGATAGATAGATAGATAGATAGATAGGTAGATAGATGGGCAGACAGACAGACAGATAGATAGATAGATAGATAGATAGATAGATAGATAGATAGATAGATAGATAG
>NW_021834360.1:0-62554 GCF_006345805.1 Octopus sinensis
AGTCTTTCTATGTCAGATTTTGGGTGATGAATCCTAGATCCTGTCATTATTTTTCTTGTTTTCCTATCTATTTGGACAGTTCATTTAGTGTCCAGTTAAGGATATTGTAGCTGTAACTTATAACTGGGACAGCTAAGTGTTAATACCTATTATCTTATTTTTAGCATTGAGCTCTGTTTTAGTATTGATCTAACTCGTCTATAATATTCTTTTTTTATTTTCTCTTTCATTTGTGTGTGTTTTGTCTTATCTAGTTCATGGATTCCTAAGTATTTGTAAGTTTGGCTTTGGTCTATTCTTTTATTTCATTGGTTTTATCTAGTGTGATGTGCTACTCTTAATTAGTTTTCCTCTTTTCAGGGTTTACTTTGGTGCATTTTTCTAATCCAAATTTCATATCTATTTCTTTGGTAAATTCATGAACTGTCTTTAATAGTGTTTCCAGCTGTTTGTCATTTGCAGCGTATAGTTTTAGGTCATCCATATATAAAAGGTGGCCGATCGTTTTGCCGTAACATTATATCGCACCAGTACCTATTTAGCATATCAGATAGAAGTGACAGTACCAAGCAGAAAAGGGTGGAGAGAGAGAGAGTGTCTCCCTGAAATATTCCTCTTCTAATGGGGATGGCTTGATTTTTCAATGAGTCCCTCTTTTGTTTGGAGCTGTAGCACTGTTTGCCATTTATTCATAGAGTGTCCTATGAATTTTATAATTGTTGGTTCTTACTTTGTTAATGGCTAGTGTTTCGAGGATCCATGTGAGGGGATGCTATCAAACGCCTTTTTGTAGTCGATCCAGGCCATAATGAGGCCTTTCTTCTTTCTGTGGCTGTCTTCAGTTATGGCTTTATTAATCATTAGTTGATCTTTACAGCCATATGAGCCTTTGCGGCATCCTTTCTGCTCTTCTGGAAACAGGTTGTTTTCGACCAGGTGCTTGTTCAACCTTTGCGATATCACTGCAGTAAATGCCTTGTATATTGTAGGGAGACACGTTATTGGTCTGTAGTTTTCTGGTTTTGCTGTCTCATTTAATTTGGGAATTAAGATGGTTTTCCCCTTCGTGAGCCATTCTGGCATCGTTTCTGGCTCTGCTAGTATGTTGTTAAAGTTTTCAGCCAGCTTTTTGTGCATTCCTGTTAGATATTTCAACCAGAAGTTGGGGATCTTGTCATGCCCAGGTGCCTCCCAGTTGCTTAGTCTTTGCAGTGCCTGGGTGACCTCTTCAGTTGTTATGGCGCTGGCGTTTCTCGTACCGGCAGATCCTTTGTGTTTTGGCAAGGATTTTGCTTTAGTTTTTCTTTTATCTCAGGCAAATCTTTTTCTGTGATGTTGTATTTGCGGAGTATTTTTTTGTTTTCTTTTGGTGCTCAGTAGCGTTGATTGTCTACTGATTTCATTTAGAATCGAAGAGATCTTTTCTCATTTTTTTTTGTATTTTGTTTTGGATGTTATTTATCCCAGGGTTTGTTTGGGTGGTGGTACTACTGTTTGGATGGGTTGAGTGAATATCCAGCTTTCTTGTGGCTACAGTGGCTGCTGCGTATACTAAGTCATTTAGCTCAGTGATATCGCTTTTTGTTTCAGTGGCTATGTTCAGTGACGGCTAGGTTATGCTGTTTATATTGATGTTGTTGTTTCGTCTATTTTGATTTTTGGGAGGTATGGTCGGTTGTCCATCTGAGATCTGTGTTTTTCAGTTCTTTGATTATTCTACCTTTTTATAGTATCATAATCATCAGGCTCCCTTTCGTTGTTTCCAGGTTTTACATTTGTGTCACTTTGTTTCACGTTCGTATGTTTGTTTATCGTGTTTTGGCTTGCTGTTTGTAGTGTATTATTATGCATCCTTACGGTCTGGGTTTGTTGTTTTTTGTTTACATCGTGTTTGTTGGTACGTTACGTTTGCTTCGTGTTTTACTGTTTTCAGTGTTTATATTATTAGGCATTGTTGTGTGGCTTCTATCTACATTTTCCTGATGTATTTTTTTTCTTTAGATGTTCTATTTTTATTCTGATATTTTGCGTTGAGAATGTATCTTCGTACGTTTGCTAGTTTATTAGGGTTCATTGTTGTATCCAAGTCTATATTTATGTTATTTTCCTTCCATATTTTATATGTATATTTTATAAGTATATTTTATAATATTTATTATTATTATTATATTATTATTATTATTATTACTATTACTATTACTATTATATTATTATTATTATTATTATTATTATTATTATTATTATTATTATATTATTATTATTATCATTATCATTATTACTATTGTTATTATTATTATTGTAATTATTATTATTATTATTATTATTATTATTATTATTATTATTATTATTATTGTTACTATTATTATTATTTTATTATTATTATTATTATATTATTATTATTATATTATTGTCATTGTAAAGAAAGTTCTCTAACGCTGTATTATTGCATTTGCACAGCTTCTACGGTGTCAGCTGTTCACTACCAGTGAACTAAGGTAACACTCCTTATTTTTCGAGCACCATCCGGAGTATTTGAGCGGTTCTCAGCAGTACTGTTTTCTGCAAGTGTCCTACTTCTATTGTAGCCCCTATTTGTTCCATCTATTTCTCAAAAGTTTTTTTTCCCAGGGCTCCGACAATTATTGGTACTACTACCTTTTTCATTGACTACAGCTGCTTAACCTCCCAAGCTAACCTGTTATATCTATCGATTTTCTTTCTTTCTTATCACATATTTTGTTGTCAGCTGGGCATGATATTTCTTTTTCTTTTTTCTTTTATTCTTTTACTTGTTTCAGTCATTTGACTGCGGCCATGCTGGAGCACTGCCTTTAATCGAGCGACTCGACCCCGGGACTTATTATTTTGTAAGCCCAGTACTTATTCTATCGGTCTATTTTGCCGAACCGCTAAGTAACGGGGACATAAACATACCAGCATCGGTTGTCAAGCAATGCTAGGGGGACAAACACAGACACACAAAACACACACATATACATATATACGACGGGTTTCTTTCAGTTTCCATCTACCAAATCCACTCACAAGGCTTGGGTCGGCCCGAGGCTATAGTAGAAGACACTTTCCCAAGGTGCCACGCAGTGGGACTGAACCCGGAACCATGTGGTGGTTAGCAAGCTACTTACCACACAGCCACTCCTGTACCTATATCTATGATCCTGCATAATTTGCTTTCTTTCTGAATTAGGATTATATCTGGCTTCCTATTCTTTATCTCATGGTCACACTGAATCATAAAATCCCATCGGATCTCTGCATTATCCTTTTCGATGATGTCTTCGGGTTTATGGTCGTACCACTTTTTGGCTCTGTCAAGTCCATACTTGTTGCAAAGTGTCCAATGGACAAACCTTGCAATATTGTCATGATGCCTCATATACTTTCTTGGCAAATGGCGTACATTGACTGATAATATGTCATAGGGTTTCACCAATTTTTTCCACAAATTCTGCACTTATTACTTTTGGTTTGTGTCTTCTCTGTATCTGATGTAATTGGACCATTTGTTGTTGCCTGTTGTTACTGACTGGCAGTCGTGTACATTGAGAAACTTTGAGGTCGGTAGGTGTAGGTAGAGTAATATGCTTCGGCTTTCTGCATGTGTTGTAGTGTGGCCTTCCACAAGAAAAGCGTAGTATATGGACAGACATAATACATGCATGAAAGGACCAGCCGATCTGAACATTTGTTAAACGCACGCAATTATCCATATATTGAAACTGTTATATCTTCTACTGTCGCACTGTCCCGTTGTCTCCTCCAGCCCCGATCTTTCAGGGGGGTAAATCAACTGTAGGCAACCCTATCCTAAAAGATCGGCTCATATATTTAAGTTGTTGAATAGATATGTACACACACACACTCACACACACCATATATACATATATATATATATATATATATATATATATATATAAAATTCAGGCAATATACCATCTCTATCAATAGTTATACAAGTGCATCTTCTCCCTGACTTATGGTCTTTTAGGCGACTCAACAAGAGTAATATATACATATACATACATACATACATACATACAAATACATACATAATATATATATATATATATATATATATATATGTATGTATGTATGTATGTATGTATGTATGTATGTATGTATGTATGTATGTATGTATGTATGTATGTATGTATGTATATGAATATATGGATGAGTCTATGTAAATATGATAAAGGGCGTACGCGTGTGTATAAATGATTGTGTATGTGCGCGTGTTCATGTTTGTACACATAGGCGTATGTGTATACTGGTGCAGGTTGGGATATTGATGTGTGCCAAAAATCATTAGTTGTCATGAATCTGAACGTCATCCCCAGCGAGTAAGACTAACCCTCCTTTATTTCTCTATTCTTTGCCTTGTAACTTTTGTTAACAACGTCTTCTCAGTATATCTAACCCAGAAAAACATACTACAGTCATTCTTCATTCACCATCAATGTATTTGTCTACAACCATTGTCATTTAGCTAAGCCTATGGTCGAAAAATCACATATGTAAATTAGAATCATACCAAGTCAACTTAGAAGGCATTTCTGCACTGTGTGGTGCATTGGAATTTATTATATCGTTCCACACCCACTAGAGAACAGTGCAGAATTATGTTGAAACGATACATTAGAGTTTATGTTTATGTTCCCACTAAGTACATACCACATAAAAACAGAAAGCATTGACAGATAACACATGACAGATAATAGACATCAATCACATAACTACCAGCTGCGAGAGGTTTTCTACCAGATATTATATTGTCATGAGGTATAATGCAGTGGCCAGAACAGTCTGGAAGAGGATATCTACAGACGAAGAAGATTATATTAAGATCGATGTGTCAAAAGAATATTGTGTGGAATTAGAAATTAAAATATCATTGGCCAGATATTGTGTGGGACAAAGCCAGCGGTTGAATTCTGGTTAAGCACATCGTATACTTCCTCATAACTTATTTTGGGGGAATTTTTAGAAAATTCTATTATGAAAATTAGCTGCCCTCTGCACATCTATGTTGTTAATAACATACATACATACATACATACATACATACATACATACATACATACATACATACATACATACATACATACATACATACATACATACCATGAGCATTCATAAAGTTTCTGTTTAACAATTTCCCTCATACGTGGTTGGTCGGTAAAAACAACAGTAAAGAAGTTCAAAGTATGAAAAGTATAATGTTTTTGGACATAGTCCTTCTTTAAATACTAAAGTAACATCTTGAAGATATTGTAAGGAGAACGGGAAAAAGAAAGGATATTATCAGGGAAATTTTTATAGGAGAGATTTATGAAAGAGACTATCCACTTAGAAAATCTGGCTGCAACTGACAAAGAACACAAGATGTAACACTTATTGTCCTCTGAAAACACGGACTATTTTCCTTATAAGAAATCTAAAATGAAAATGTATATTTTTATATATGTTTTAATGTTTTTCTTATTTCAGGAATGAAAAATTAGTGTTTAATATGTTGATTAATTAATAAATTAATTTGTATCCATTAGATCTCTCCAACAAACATATTTGATATCTTAGGATATACTGTATAATATATTCATTGAAGGATTATTTCTTCAAAATTTAATATATTAAACCAGTGTATCTTGGATAAATGTCCCAATAAGAGGTTTGAATATACCCTTGTGACTATATATATATATTATATATATACGAGTATGCATGTGTGTATATAACTACGTCTACAAACATACACACACGCACACGCATACACAAACACACACACACATATATATATATATGCAGAGAGAGAGAGAGAGAAAATGGGAGATATAGACCATAGAATTTGAGACGTGGTGAAGGAGAGTGATATATATATATATTATATATATATATATATATATATATATATACATACATACATATATGTGGTGCTATTAAGTTAGACATGGCCTGGGCCAATAATGGCCGAAACCTATCAAAGTATCAAAGTATCAAAGTATATATATATATAATATATTATATATATATATATATATATATATATATATATATATATATATATAGAAAGATATGGCAGCTCTTTCTCCATCTACATAGAAAACAACTGGAAGAGATATCTAGATGACTGTTTCATCCTTTGGCATAAAAATATAGAAAAACTCATAGAATTCCAGAAAATTTTAAACGGACTGGACGTAAACATCCAATTCACGATGGAATATAGCCAACAACAATTCCCCTTCCTCGATATCCTCATTAAGAAAGCTAATAATATAATAGAAACAGACATATACTATAAGCCTACAGACTCTAAGCAATATCTTCCATTCAATTCATGCCACCCCAGACACACCCGGATGAATATCCCCTTCAATCTAGCAAAAGGATATGCACTATAGTCTCCAACGCAAACACCAGAGACACACGACTACAAGAACTAAAAGATACCCTAATCACCAGGAACTATCCACCTTCACTTATTGACAAATGCATTCAACGTGCCTTCAACTTAACATCAAGAACTGAGACATCCCAAATCAAAGAAAAACTTACAACAAAAGCCTTACCATACATCTCCACACACAACCCTCTCAATAACGAAGCCTTCGACACCATCCTCCACAACATACCCCTCCTAAAAAAAGACCACAGAATGAACACAATCCTCCAAACACACGATCATAAAAGCAAAAGACAGCCTAGATCCATGAAAAGTCTCCTTACACAAGCCCGAATTCACTCTTCAACACAGAAGCCGACAGTAAAAAAATGTGGAAGACCCAATTGCGGGATATGCGACTATCTAATCGAGGGTTCTGAGTTCTCCTTCAAACAGGGACAACGGTTTACAGTGAAAAGCAACTTCACATGTGCTTCGGAGAACCTAATATACTCACTAACCTGCTCCGGGTGTCAAGAGCAGTACATAGGCCAAACAAAAAATGGTTTGCCTAAACGAATGGCCCTGCACAGATCCCAGATAAAAATTCCCCAAAACAGAAAAATAGCTTTTAGCCAACACATAGATACTTGCGCCAACAAAAAACACCAAACTTCAGAATTTTTCCCCCTCTACCAATTTAGGGACGATACAACCTCGAGACAACGAATAAGTAAGAAAATCTCTTTATTACAAAATACAAGCCACTTCTTAACGGGTCTACGACAAACAATTAATATACCTCAACTTTAGAATAAAAGAAAAAATATATATACACACACAAAATACTACACTCCATAGAATCCATTACTAATCAGCCCCTTCATAGCTATATTTACACCCATTCATATTCTCCTTCTCTGTTTTTTCTTCTTCTTCTTCTTCCTCTTCTTCTTCATCATCATCATTATCATCATCATCGGCGTCATCATCATCACCACCATCATCACCACCATCTTCTCCTTCTCCTCCTTCTTCTTCTTCTTCTTCCTTCATCATCATCATTATCATCATCATCGTCGTCATAATCATCACCACCATCACATCATCGTCATCTTCTCCTTCTCTTTCTTCTTCTTCTTCTTCTTCTTCTTCTTCTCCACCCCCCTACCCCTAAGTTTGTCACTAATGTTTTTTAGTATAACACCTACGCTAATTCTATAAACAAGCCTGTCAATATAAATATTCTCCTGAATTGAACTGAGACTGCCAGCCGCCACTGACCATTCAAAATACGACCATCAGGGCACTCCCAGATTCTCCCACCCCCCTTTCCTCACCAGCCTTCCCTCTACTACCCTACCAAGAACTCACAACTACCTCGAACACACAAGTGCAAACAAGGGAGTCAGAGAAAGCAGAATGCCTCTTAAATCTGAACACTACTATAGAAATATTCTTTTAAAAAAACTTTTCTTCTAATTTTTCTAAATTTAATTATTTAATCGTTACAGTTGAAAAGGTCTCAAAATGACCGAAACCGGTACTCAAATGTTCACTATAAAATTATTTTAGCATTTTCTATTTTTTACTTGTTTTTTCATATATATATATATATATATATTCTATATATATATAGATATATATACATATATATACATTCATGTATATATTCACATACCCATGCATATATATATATATATATACATATTATATATATAAAATACGTACAAACATATATCATACATATAGACATACCTCCATGCATACAACCTACAAACTCGAAGCAACAAAGTTATCAAGAAAACTCCTTATGCACACAGCCATGCCTGCGATTCACATGACCATGCTAAACCGTACGAGCTGTTCACGAAAACGCAGAGGAAAGGAAACACGAATTCTACCAACAAAATCTATTTTGGTAATAAGCAATATGTTCAATTTAGTAAATAGAATGTGCAAGACAGGATACAGACAATGCAAGTAACTATTGACAGTATGTGCAATGCAGGAAAAGTTCCAAAATACGTAAATGTTAACGCGCTTTACATCGTTATAATGCGCCCCAGTATGTGGCCTATTTTCTGATTTGTTTCTCAACAATTATATATAAATTTATTACATATAAGGGAGTGGGTGAAAGACTAGTAAACGTTGTTTCTATTACGCTTACGAAGGGATTTGATTCTTTTTTTTTTTTTTTTGAAAACTTTAAGGGCATAACTTAATTTAACTGCAAGCACGCACCGATTAATAAATGACTCCTCTCTCACTACTCTTCTCCCACACTCTCGTTCCCGCTTTTGTGTATCATGATATGTGAAATGAATATTTGATAAATTACAGCTGAGTATTGGTGCCTGTTATAATGTTGTTACAGAATATCTCCGAAGATTGTGGAGAAATACTTGGGAAATTTAATGAAACTTTAGCTTACAACAATTCTCAATGATAGCGAAGATATTTCATTCTGTAGATGAATAGAACAGCAAAATATCATTTGTAAGTCTTGAGGTATGAGGGTTGGCCTAAAAGTTCACAGTCTTAAACAAGATACTCTCATGGAATGTGACCAAATGAATTTTATTTTTTTAACATAGCTCCCGTTGTGGTTCACACACGTCTTTCGTTAAGGTTGAAGTCCTTGAATACCCATTAGTGAAGAAGCTTTCGTCCTGTTGGTCAAAAAATGTTATCAACATCAGGTATAATGTCATCACTGCGAAACTGGTTCCCAACCAAATGTTTGTTCATTTTGAGATGATAGTCAAATGAGAACACATCAGGAAATCAGGGCCAATGATCACCAATTCAAAGCCAGTTAACGCACAGCAGTCATTGATTGTAAGGACAGGTGAAACAAGACCTCTTTTATCAGTTTTCCTGGGCGTTTGGAGTTGATAGCCTTTTGTAACTGCCTCAGCAACTTGGCATAATACTCTCGATTAAAAATGTGGTCCTGCTGTGAAGATGGTTAATAAACAAAATGCCTTTTGAACACAAACACAGCTAAAAAATCACAACCTTCTTGCAGATGAAACGGATTTGGCCTTCTTTGGAGCAGATAAGGAAGGGCGTTTCCACTGGATGTCTTGTCTTTTTATGTCTGTTTCAAAGTGATGGACCCACCACCACATCATCTCATTACGAAACATTCAAGGAAACTTGATGGATCTGCATCAAAGACAGTCAGATTTTCCCGTGATGTGATTCCACAGCGGCGCCTTGATCAGGTAGAGAATTCCGTCATGCCAAATTGATGGAGTAGAAATCTTCGTCATCGCAAGTTCAATGTGCTGAACATTCTCAACTCATTCATGGAATACGCTAATAGTACTGGCGATTTGATTTAGAGTCCGAGGAATGCATTATGCGGCACTTTGGGTTTTCTTGATGTGCTATATTGAAAGGCAATTTGAAGGCAGAGTATGCTGTTCGTCTGCCGTCAAGAAGAGTCGAGGATATTCATGAGGAGGCAACAGCAATAACAAGGTCACCATTATGCCGCAAATTCGCAAGAAGATTCAGGAAGAATGTTTTTCCAGTATGACTTGCTGCGTCTAAGAAGATGTCCGCCAGTGTGTGTGTGTGTAGATGTTTCTGAGGACAAAGTTGGGCGATATTTCTATATGACTCGCAAAAATGTCAAACTAAACATCTGAGCCGACAGCCTTTTAGGTAAAGCGTTCGGTAAAATCCGTAATTTAAAAAAAACTTATTTACTTTTGTGGGTGGAAATGTATGTTTGATGTCAGTGTGAAGTGAAAGAGAGAGAAAATTGATAGGGGACATGTTGCATGTGTTGATGGGGGTGCCAGACAGAAAGTGGTGTTGTATGTGTGAGAGAGGGGAGAGGGAAAGAGAGAGAGAAAGAGAGAGAAAGAAAGTGCCACTGTGTGTGAGACAGAGAGAGAGGGAGTGATAAGGTAATTTTTTTATTTATTTTGTATTTTTCGCTTCTTTTTTTAGTGAGTGTCTGAGTGATTCTCTGGGAGAGAGAGAGACGTGTTGTCATGTATGTTTAAAATGGGTAGGATCAGTCACACACACACAAATACATACGTCCACCCATATCTACCATATACACGTACATACATAAATACACATGCATACATGTTTTTCAGTCGAATGAGGCAACACACACGCACATTCTGATGGAAGGGAGACAATCACTTTCCGACCGTTACTTCGCAAAGAGTTACCTCCCTTGTCCACGATAGTCGCTATAGAAGGTTTTTCTGACATTCTGAACCTAAATGTCCCGTTACTACATAAGTGACAAATTTAAAGTGTGTAGAACCTTCTGTGGAACATAGGGAATATATCTGCAAAGCATAGACGAAATCGGATGAAAACGTATCGATTTTATGTGGGATTAAGCTGATGGTCGGTATCATAAACACACTCATAAACACACGCAGATCTTTCGTCTTATATATATCTATGTGTGTGTGCGTGCGTGCAAAAAATTTAGATTTTTTCTCTTACAAGGTTTTTTACGCTAACTACTGATAATTTCTTATAAAGATTTTATCCTTAATTTTAAATTTATATTTTTCACCGGAATAGTTCTATACTGAATTTGTGTTCCGAATAGGTAAATTGTTATCTTGTGTTTTTTCTTACATGTCTTGAGTTCGTTGCACTGAAGAGCATAGAATGCATATTCTGCATTGTCTGCGAAATCACAGGTGGTATGTATCTAAATTCTGTTTTTAAATGACTTGCTTTGAAGTTTTGCATTCGGTAAAATTTGTTTTGACTGCAAAGGTCCCTCCTAGCGTGCGGTACCTATGAATAATAGTACCCTCTATATAATATAAATAAATATTTTCAAAGTGGAAAAATCTACAGATTTTTTTCTCTTACGAGGTTTTTCACGCTAACTACTGATAATTTCTTATAAAGATTTTATCATTAATTTAAATTTATATTATTATATATATATATATATATATATATATATATATAATATATATATATATATATATATATATATATATATATATATATTCAGACATGCAGTTTAGACCCCGCTACATGTCTGCATTCAAGAACTGAACTTTTCGCGTTATGCCCATATGTGGCCAAATATTTGTTACATTTTTGGTTCCCTCGAGACTACACATAGAACTTGCTTTCTATATTGTGCCCACGCACAAGCTTTTTACCTCTTTGTACTTTTTACTTTTATTTCTTGTATATTTTTTAATACTTTTTATACATGGTTTATACGTTTATTGCTGATATATTGTTACACAATTTTTCTGTATTCTACCTTCCACCCTGTTTTTCCCTGTGCGTATATAGACTTGTATATGGAATCCTTTGTGCGCGCATGTGTATGTGTGCGTGTGTGCGGGTATGTGTGTATATAGATGTGTACGCATGTGCGTGCATGCGAGTATGTGTCGTATACAGACGTGTTTTACTCAGTGATTTTACACATTTTCCTGTATTTTTGCACTTAACCTTGTTTTTTTGTTGTGTATAGACGTATGTATGATCTTTTTTGTGCGTGCGTATATAGACGTATGCAGGTATGTGCGTATGTAGGGCGTGTGTGTGCGTGCATACGGGTATGGTTGACTCTTTGTACACTCCCTTAGATGAATGTATACTTTTAGGCGCACACACGTTGAGGTGCGGGCGCGCAACTGAAGCTATGAACATGTGCGTTACGCGAATACTATGAACTATTTACTCCCTACTTTCACTCTCTTACCTCACATAGCGGTCATTGAAATAGGTCTTTTTTTCATAATAACGGTGAATCACACAGTAATTTCCATTTGTATAACGGTCATTTTCCATAGCATTTTTCCGATGGCCTGATAACTGAAGTGATGGTGGCGTGTGGATTTCCACTTCGGCATCCGAAACTCGGAGTTTTATCAGGGCTACCGAATTATTACATTTACAGATATACATATACATAGATATATATATATAATATATATATATTATTATATATTATATATATAATATATATATATATATTATATATATATATATATATTATATATATGTGCATTTATATACACACACATATCTATATATAATATATAATATTATATATATATAATATATATATGTGCATTTATATACACACACACACGCATATATATATATATATATATATATATATATATATATAATATATGTGTGTGTGTGTATATATACAAAGATGTATATATACATATATAAATACACAGATACACATAGATATATTTGCCTAAATTTCAAAACAGTAAAACTGATCAATTTTAAAACATTGTATATGTCTATATGCACGTGTGGAGTATGTGTTGTGTAATAAACTGTGTAAACCGGTTTTCTGTTGCTTTAATTTCTCTTATGATGACCTTTTATCACTCCTCTTACTCTTTTTCTCTTTCCGTATTGTAATATGTGTGTATGTGTGTGTGTGTATGTCTGTGATGTATATATATATATATATATATATATATATATATATAATATATATATATATATATATATATATATATATATATACATATATATGTGATATACATCTGGAAAATCCTGGAGGGTCTTGTCCCAAACTTTGGCATTCAAAGTTACCCCAAACGCAGAACGGGGCGCCACTGCATGGTGCCAAAGATTCCAACATCACCTTCAAAACAAGGACCAGATACTGCAACAGCTTGGGTTTTAGAGGACCACAGCTCTTTAACATCCTCCCTAAATGCCTGAGAGACTTGTATGGTGTGGATGTGGGTTTCTTTAAAACTAAACTGGATCTCTTCTTGTCGGGGGTCCCAGATGAACCTACCTCGCGACAGGAGACACAGATGCGGGCAGCAACATCGAAATCCCTTTTGACCAGTACCACGTATCAGAGGTGGTTCACATATAGTGTAGCGGTGGTGCCCCAGTATGGCCGCAGCCTTCGGGTTGAAACATTTTTAAGGATTTAAGGATGTATGTATTTATGTGTGTATGCATATACACATATACACATACATAAGTGTGTGTCTGTATATGCTTGTCTCTGTGTATCTGTGTATGTGTGTGCGTGTGTGTGTGTATCTGCGCATGTGTGTATGAGTGTACATGTCATATGGTTCAGTTTTACACAAAACAAAGCCTGAAAAGGATTGAGGGAACGATAAGCAGGCGTATTAGTTTAATGCTCGAGAAAAAAGGAAACGTCTTTAACCGTTTCAGTTTACGCTCTTCGACAGAAAGGATTGGAGGAAAAAGATGGAGAGAGAGCGAAAACAAAAGGGGGGGGGGAATGTGTATGAATAATGGTTCAGTATGATGAAATAACGGATCAAAACGGTTGCGTGAAAGCGCCTTTGCGTATGCGTTGATGGTGCATGTGTCTATGAATGTGTGAATGAGGGTGTGTGTGTGTACAAGTTTATAAGTAACCTAGTACAAGGGTTTCTGTGGAGAGATGTGCGTTCGTGTATTCGAGCGCATGTTTGTGCGTACGTAGGGGCGTGTGTATGCGTGTGAGGCTATCGTGTATATGTGTGCGTATGGGAGTGTGTGTATGTGTAAAAATAAACTTAGTACGTGTGTTTTGCGGAGCGATGCGCGTTTCGTGTATTTGTGTGTGAGTGGTGCGTGTGTATGAACTTGTGTATATGTGTGTGAGGGGCTATGCACAGTATGTGTGTGAGGTTATCGTGTGTGTGTTTGTCTATTGTGTGGATGTGTCTATATGGGTGTGTCTGTGTGGGTGCGTATGCAAACGCTTGTGTGTAGTAGTTCATGCCTGATGGTTCGAGTGGAGCGTGAACATCTTGCTTTTTTAAATTTATCTGAACTTCACTTTGCATCATCCTATTGATATACACTAATTGATTAGCAGTCTCCCATGATTTCTTTCTGCACCTAATTTGGTCTTCTGGTGAATCTTTCCCCTTCTTCAGAAAGATAAAACACTCATTATTATCATCATTATTATTATTATTATTATTATTATTATTATTATTATTATTATTATGATGATGATGATGATGATGATCATCATCATCATCATCATCATCATCATTATTATTATTGTTATTGTTATTGTTGTTGTTGTTGTTGCTCTTGTTGTTGTTGTTGTTGTTGTTGTTATTATTATTATTATTATTATTATTATTGTTGTTGTTGTTGTTGTTATTATTATCATTATTATCATTATTATTGTCTTTGCACAGCTTCTTACGCTGGAGATATACTACTGTGCCAGCTGTTCACTACCTGTGAACTAAGGTAACACCATTTATTTTTCGTTCACAATCAGGAGTATTCGAGCCATTTCAAGCAGTGCTGTTTTCTGCAAGTAGTCCACCCTTATCGCAGCCCCTATTTGTTCCATGTACGTCTGAAGATTTTTACTCATTGTTTCCAGAGCTCCGGCAGGTATTGGTACAACTACCACCTTCTTCATCGGCTACAACAGCTTAACCTCCTTAGCCAGCCTGTCATATCTATGGACTTTTCTTTCTTCCCTATCGCATACCTTGTTGTCAGCTAGGCATGCTATATCTATGATCCATCATCGTTTGCCTTCTTTCTCAAATAACACTGTCTGGCTTTCTCGTGGTGGCACTGAATCATAAAATCTAATAGGATCTTTACATTATCATTTTCGATGATGCCTTCGCTTTTGTGGTTGTACCACTTTTTTGTTCTGTCAAGTTTATATTATTGCAAAGTGTCTAATAGACAAACATTGCTATATTGTCATGAGATCTCATATTCTTCCTGGGATAGTGGCGTACATTGACTGGTAATATGCCATACGGTTTCACCATTTTGTCTACAGATTCTGCACTTATCAGTTTCTGATGTATTGTCTATTCTGTATTTGATCTAATTCGTTCTTAATGATTGTTCTTGGGCAGCACAGATTAGAGCCTCCGTTTCCCGTTTTAATCACTTTTAGTCATCCATAGTCATCTTGTTTCTTTGTCTGTTATCTTCAATATCCCTATGAAATTGCCCATGCATTCTTTTCTGTCTGTCTAACCTGTTTAGTTGATCTGCTGTTCATGCGATTACCTCTGCTTCATAGGTAAGTATGAAACCGCCCAGGTTTTGATAGGTTCAATCTTATTCCGTCTGCTTAATTTCGACTTAGGGATCAGTATCAGTCTGTGCAAGTACTCCACCTCAATTTTTTCTGTCATTTCTTCCTCCATCACATTATCCATTTCCAATATCCCCAAGCACTTATAGTCCGTGTCTTCTATCCGCTTCATAACCTTCCCTGACGGTATTGCTAGCCCGTCCTACATTTGATTATTTTGTTTCTCTTCAACACTAACACGCCGCTCTCCACTCTTTCTGTCCGAGCTTATTCTGATATCAGCACTGAAAGTATATACCGAATCAACGAGGGAACTGTCTTGGGAGTCACCTTTACCATAAAGTTTGAGGTCATCCATGAATCACAAGTGGTTGATATTTTGTTGCCGTCTTTTGAATACATACCCAGCCTTTGCCTTCCCCAGAATCAATGTTAGTGGTATTATGCACAGTACAAAGATCAGTAGGGACAGGGAATCCCCTTGGAAGATACATCTCCTGATTCCTATTGTACCTAAACGTCTTCCATATGCTGTCAGTTCCGTCCTCCAATTCGTCATCCTTTTTCCAAGCAATTGCTCAACATTCGATGCAATACGTAATTGGTTCATGCATTCCAAGAATGTGTGATCATATCGTGCACTTTACGATAATCGATCCATGTCATGGCCAATTTAGTTTTCCTCCTCTTGCAGTCTTTAAGTACAGTTTTGTTTACCAGTTCATTCTTGCTACCTTTGCTTTTCAGCTTGCAACCTTTCTGCTCATGTGGCAGGACACCATTTATTTCGCCAGATCCCCGTACATTGACTGTAATACATAGACTGTATATTATAATACACTGTTATGGGGATTTTAGAAGCTGATTCGCCAGAGTTATAAATTATATTGTATTGTTTTGTTGTTTGTAAATTGGAGTCTCTAAGACTCATTCCTTTCATAAAATATCAAAGCTTTCTGATCTGCAATATTAAGGTAAATTTATGTAGTCTTGAGCTCTTAACGGAGATGGTCCTAAATACTTCCGATGTGGCCATTATTTCGACAGATAGGTTTACTTCAGGATTGTTGTAAACTTTCTCTTCACTTTCATCACAACGCATTCAAAGTTATTCTGGAAGGCAAAAGCTAAAGATGAGTTAGGTTTTATTAATATCTCCGTTGTTCTCAAATAAGAAATATTTTTTGTTTATAAAGAGGCATAAGTATGTATTTTTCTGGCAGTTTTATTGAAACGGTTTTGCATCTTTCTCGCAGTTAAATAGTATAACATCTAGTCCGTAGGAGAGGCATTCTTGACACGACTGTTGTTTAAAACTTTTGTCGTTATTATTTATATAGAATATATTCTAGGCAGGATTTCAAGACGGGAGATACACTAAGAGTTAATCCACTTTTCCACTTCCTTCTGTGGACACTTCTTCCATTTTGTTATTTTATGTTTTCTTTTTTTCTTTTGTTATGTGTCTTTTAGGTAATGGACCTGCGTGAATAATATGTGCATCCAAGCAATTAATCCATGGTACTTAAATAGAGAAGTCAACAGTCACCTAAAAGGAAAACGTTCTATGATTATTGGTAAAAGTAACAGGGAAAACCATGAGCATTTGCAAAGAGACTAGGAACATATGTCTAAGAATAGGGCCTTTCCGTGCTTTCTTGTGGGGAAAGACATATAATCCATAAACTACATATTCCTTGACCTGACAGATATTTCTAACCAACATTGCTTCTTATTAAATATGTATCAACGTATAAAATCCCACTTTACCTCGTAGCTGATGTCATGATCTTCATCGATTACTGATAGCAAACACATGCGTTTTAAAGATTAATTTTTGTTACTTTTTTTACCTGGCTTTTCTCACTTTTTTCTTAAAAGTTATCTCCACAAATTATCATCCGAAGTTGACATTCAATGAATAATTATATAATAGCATTGTTTAATAATGATTTCTAATGCGATATTGTTTTCCTCACGTAACATTGCTCATAGTAAACTCATGCAAGTTGCATGTGGGCAACTATACATGTAATGTGTAAGCTTATTCACTGCATAATATATTGACAAATTAAAATAAAATCTATTATGCGCTGAAGGATGAACAACATTTTTTCGTGACTAATATGATATAAGGGTTTGCATTAGGAAGTACTGGACGGCAATTTAGAGCGTGTTTCATACTCTTTGAGCGGATAGGGCTCTCGGTGTGTATATTATTTGCCCTTATAACCTTAGCAGTCTGGTGATTTTTGTAGAAGCGGCAGTTGTGTTGGTGGTGGTATTTTCTTTTCTGTCACGTTGACACGTTGTTGTTGCTTTATATTACCACTAAACTGATGCAGATGGAAAATCAGAAAGTTTGGTTGTTTCTTAACTGTATATATGTTTGTATTTTATCTGATACCTATTTTTCTGTGCTCCCGTATTTAAATGTTCAATCTATGCAGAGTTCTGCATTGTCGTAAATTGTGTGTTGTCTGAGAAATGTAACATTCTTCACATTCCACTGATGTTATAACATTGATTAGGTTTTCAAAAGTACAAGTGAAGTTTTTGTTTGCGAAGAGTGAGTTGTCCATGATTGAAACGAATCTCCGATCCTTCTCTTAGGATAAAATATTTTCCACAGTTCAGTTATCTGCATTATTTACTGTTGTATGTGTATGTCTACAGGCATTATATATGTAGTGTATATATATATATATATATATATATATTATATATATATATATAAATCAGTATATCAATAAGAATATTACATGCTGAATTTCTATTGAGTGCTCCATTGTATAAAGATATTAATACTATTAAAGCATTTATATATTTAATACGAGCGATATATACATATATTTTTTGATAATATATTATTCTTATTAATATAAGGAAATTAATATCCAAACTCATCATAAAGATATACCCGTGCGAAAGAAATTATTGTATTAAAATATATATAAATAAATAAATACAAGTACATAAATATAATGTATAAAATAAATTTGATTCTCATACTAAAGTATATACAATTTTCACATTTCTAAAGTAACTATATGAACTACACTGGAATACAAGATAATATGGCGGATTTTGAGTATGAATATTATGGATTATCGAAATAAAATAACCAAGGAAATATATACCAAGTATGGCCGATGGTAATAAATTAAAACCGATGGTTGTGTTTAAGAGAAAAACTGTGCCGAAGGAGATATTTACAAAAAGAATTATCATCCATGTGCATCCACAAGGATGGATAGAAGATGAGGGTCGTTGTAGAAAATGGATTAAAGATGTTGGGAATTTACGACTTTGTGGAATGCATTGGATGGTACAGAAGACGATTGTCTATGGGATGACAAGGATAACGAAGTGGATGATGCGCTACCTCTAAATATGGACAGCGAAGATGATGATGAAGAGAATCCTTACGATGATGCCATTCATCCTCATGATTAGGAAGCTTTATTCAGTGCTGAAGATGATAAACAGTGTGATTTTTTAGGATTTTAATAAACTTTTGTGCGTAAAATGATGATATAACATAATTATGAGATATAAATTGATTTCACTCTGCTAGTTTGCTAGTCTGTTTGATGCATAAAATTAATATTACTGTAATTCACTTTGTTTTTATTCGCTTAGAGATCAGGTGGGATTCTGCTTCTGGTACTTGGGATTCTAGCTTGAATTCCAGCCCCTCAAAAGTAGTGTTCATGTAATAGACGACCCCATAAACTTGACCTTAAAAGATTGTTTAAAATATTCGACTTTCTCACGAGTATATACGGTATTCCGTCTCAATCACATCATTCGACAAGCTAATCTTCACGTAATTACTTTCCCAGTGTTTTTATTCCAAATAGGTTTGGACAGTAATGTAGCTTGTAGAGAATATTATGGGACTCGTGTTCCACATCCTGTTACCGTTATTCCAGAAGCTGACAGATTAATTCAGATGTAAAATAGCCGATCAGAAATAGAGTTCTTTTCTCTTTGTGTGACATATTCTGAATGAGTTATGATTATATGCAGTGTTTCCAACGATGTATGTATCGTTCGTAAAATCAAGCTATTACCTGTTGCTTCATCATTCATTGACATTCCTGCAAACAATGTGTATTCCATGCTACAAGCTCTTGAGTAGTATTCTTTTCAAGAGAATGTATTCCATATATTGCTACTGTGTTAGCCATTGTTACACCCTGTTCTAGAAAAACCTATATTCAAAGGCGTTCGAGCTGATTCCGTAGTATAAAGTGTCCTTAGTGAAGACGATATCCGTTGTTTGAGAGAAATTTGACTTTTATTTCCAGCAGGACACATGACTACGTAAACGTCCTCACATTGGATCATATTGCATATATTGTTGAAGAATAACTATTCTACAAGTCGTTTAATCTGTAATGATCTTAGTTTAAACTAATGCATCATGGTCTTATAAGTAATCCAGTCTTTTTGCTTTTATCTAAAACAGTAAGACGTTTATTTGAAGGCCATTTGGCTGTTATTTCTAGGATATCTTGTAACCACAGAGACGCTACCTTTTGGTTCGTATTGCACAAGTGTATTTTGTAGAGGATGGAGCTTTCGTTGTATATTTAGTTGTATATTTAATATACACATGTGTTTCGATAGTTTTATCATATCAGATCACATGTATGGATAGATAAGATATGTCCTCTGGTGATATAAAAATATTACACAGTATCATCAAATATCACAAAAATATTTGTTCCAGTAGGCGTCTCACTAACCAACGGATTAAATCGTGGCCTCTCACATTATGCCTATTCGAAAAGATTCTAGGATTGTACAAAATAATGAGTCTTTAAATAAAATTTGATAAAAGTATGTAAGAATTGCTATTCATAATTGTTCAATTAGCATGTTATTACAAATTTTGTATTGGAATGAGATACTGCTCCAAAATAATTTTTCCTTCATTCTATGCTATAATAACTGAAGAGTGGTAACAACGGTTTTCCGTAGAATATAGGTATGATGCATACGATTTTTTGAAAATATCGTATAAAGCTTCCACGGCAAAATAAGTTTGAGGACCATTGTATGAGATACCTTCAAACGCTCCTTGTAAAACAACTAATAATAGCATCAGTAATCAAAGCTCTGAAGGCCTATACATACGTAAGCATTTTGTAATTGTTGATTTGAGGAATAGTAGCGTATTGCTTTTCTTTTATCCTTTAAGTTTTCCTTATTTTTAGAGATCCCATGATCGCAGCTGCACAGTAATATAACTATGTTTTTGACATTTCTTTCCATATATTACTTTCAGAACGTTTTACGTTGCTCCTAAAATTATATGACGTTGTTGTTGCTGTTGGGGATGAGATTCACTTTGATCGAGAAATTTCCGCCGTAATTATCCCGTCTAGTTTACAGTTCTCTAATAAACATATTATTTAATGTGTTCCCTGCCTAACATGAGGATGAGGATGTGATTTCAGGGCGTTTTGATTGATCCTTGAGAAAGATCGAAAGGCAAGAGAGAAATTTCACATCAGTGTGTTTCCGCAAATTTTATGATTAATAACTTCTCACATAATCTTTTTTTTTAGCCCTATGCTATGGTAGGAAACACACTTTAGCTCATCATACAGTGAGCTTGAACCTGGAACAACGTGGTTACTAAGTTGACTTCTTTACACAGCCATGATTGCACTCCATTATAATTCTATTCTAATCAATGTAGCTAGCATAGTGTTCCTACATAACTACTTAATTTGGTCATTTATTATAATATTTTTGTTGTTTGTCTCTTACACCTTCATGCATAGTCATCTCTCATAGTTTCGTTCTACTTTCCATTTTCATCACAAACTTTCACTCATGCCTTTACTAGATTTCTGCTATTGTATCTAGAAATTTGTGGAAATCGAGAATAGTTATGATTTAATATTTAATATTTCAGTTGATTGATTATCCAAATGTTGTCCCACAGTCTTCTGAATACTTTTCCTCTTTCAATTTTAATGTCTCTTATAATTTGTTTTCTTTGAATTAATGTTTTTTTATTTAGCAACACATTTTTTTTCTAAATTGTAGCAACAATAAGAAGGCACGAATTCTGAGTTGCATCTATTAATTATTTGGATCACATTACAAGATATGAAGAATGCTAGAGCGAGAGAGAGAGAGAGAGAGAGAGAGACGGAGAGAAAGAACGGCAGGGAGAGAGAGAGAGAGCGGTACGGGGACACAGAGAAAAGGAGTGAAGAAAATACAGAAGAGAGGGTTGGAGGGAGGTGCGGAGAGAGCGAAAGAAATAGGGGGAGACAAGCTGAATAAGAAAGAGAAATATATATATATATATATATATATATATATTTATTTATATATATACATATATCTATATATATATATATATATATATACATATAAAATTTAAAGGACTGACCACTAAAAGTGGACGGTCAACATGCTAGATATAGACGTCAAAATCACTAATTTCCACGAAGTGAAGGCATTTGAAGGATACACATAAATATAATTTGTTGGGCTCAATGCATGCGGGACTCCGGTCAAGCATTTTTGTATCTAGTCCTGCAAATTATATTTCTATACGACAGACTATGCTGACGAGATTGCAGTTTTCCACGTATCCATATGCGTGGATATTAAGAATCGAAACTGATCGGTACATAGGTAATCATTAATATTTCGTATCGTTTGTCTTGCTTATTTTTTACGCTTTGTTTTGTGCTGAGTTTTTATTTGAGAACACATTCTTCGTGGAAAATAGCGATTTTGACGTCTATATCTAGCATGTTGACCGTCCACTTTTAGTGGTCAGTCCTTTAAATTTTGTATGTAAAAATATTTTAATCTTCGGATTTTTTTAATATGCTAGGCCACTGGTTTTAATTGATTAATATCAATTTCTACCCTTATTCAATTTTAAATAATATATATACATATATATATATATATATATATATATATATATATATATATTATATATATATATATATATATATATATATATATATTTATATACATACGTATATACATACATATATACATACATATATACATATATATAGAGAGAGAGTGAGAGGAGTGGAAGGAAGGGAGAGAGAAGAGAGGGCATAAAGAAAGAGAGTGTTAACAACGTGTGCGTGCTTGCAGGTACACAAGACTCATACACATTCAAATATAAGTTTTCAGTAAACTTCTAAATAATTGTTTTTAATGTAGGCAACAGAGCAGAAATATGAACATATATTAAGATTGATTATATTGATATAATGATCTAACGCATGAAGTATTTTACCTGACTTCCTAAAACTGAAGGTCCTACGTCAGCTGGCTGCACTAACCATCCAGAATTTAGATTATGTTTTTGAATAGATCCAATGACATTTTCATGGAATGAAGCTGCAGACATTTGCAGTAAGGACCGAGGTCAACTTATCCACATTAAAAATTTAGAAGTAATGAAATATCTAAAAACATAGCATCAACTGAGTGACATTCCATCTTACACAAGCACTCACACAGACACACACTCACACAAACACATACTCACACATACATATACACAAACATACACACACATACGTGCACACACACACAAACACACTCTCCCCTCTGTCTCTCTCTATTCCATCTGTCTCCCTCCCCCTCTCACTCTCACCTGCACAAATGTACATCGTATATATCTAATATCATAAACTGTTTAATAACATTCTTATTTTAAGTCATTCTGCCATGTTGTTAATAAATTACCGGCCTTGTTCTAATTTCCCTCTGATATATTCTGTCTACCCTTTGATAATTTCATTTATGCTGAGGGAGTAATGGATAAAATCTCGAATATAAGCTTTGAAGAAAATCTCGAATATAAGCATTTAATTTCGTACATATATTGTAAAAAAAAAATTATATTATTTATTTCCAATGCGTTAAAAATTATTTAAATAATACTTTATTTTTGATTTTGTTCTTTGTAATATAACTAGAAATTCAAATAAAATGCTGAAACAAAGGAAATATTCCGTTACAAATCGTATTGTTATAAATTGTTAGATATCTTATGAACTTTAATTTATGTTTAATCAATACGTTTTGTATTATAGAATACCTCTTGGACTATATATATCTTCTTCAGTATTAAAAACGACAGCTGTATTAGTTCAAATTAGGGTTCTTTATTACTTGTAAGAGGCAAATTTCTGACAATATGAATATATTTTAAATGAAATGTATCCCTTCAATTTTAATTTTCTTTTCAACTAATACATTGCCAATGATTATAGTGCTAATGCTTACAGAGTCGATTAAATTGTTTAACATATTCGTGACAATAATTCTATAAAGCTCCAGTTATAGAAACGGCTACATCCAGTCTGTTCAATTTTGAATGCATATGTGAACAGACGAAATAAATAATTTACTTGCTTTATTGCTCAGCTCATTACCATTCATTAGCAAATATTTAGCACTTCGTTGAATTATATATGTATAAAACATAAAACATGGTAGACGCTAAAGTATTTCCTTACTGTTGCTGAAGTTTTCTTGCCACACAGCTGGAGAGATTTCAGTATATAGTTTACTAACGTAAATAACAGGAAATTAAATTAAAATAATATATACAGTACGACATGATTCAATGAAGAGATTATTGTTTCTTACATAGGCATAAAGCCTCAAATGTGACTGCTTTGTGTGTGTGTGTGTGTGTGTGTGTGTGTGTGTGGTGTGTGTGTGTGTGTGTGTGTGTGTGTGTGTGTGTGTGTGCATGTCTATGGGGATGAGGGATGATGGCATTTCTCCTATGGACTGCACTATGTTTATTGATCGTGGGTACAAAAAAGGTTTATCACTGGGAAATTAGTATTATATATATATATAAAGAGAGAGACAGAGAGAGAGAGAAATATGAAAGAAACGTTTGTTACATTTTTGGGCCAATACACATGTCTACAGCTTTTGGTAGTCCGAGTTTGTGAAGTTGTGTGTAAAGGACGCGTTTGTAATGCTGTGTGTGTGTGTGTGTTGTCTGTAGTGGGGTTGGAAATAGTTTTTCAATATGAGCATGTTTTAATCTATCAACAGAAATGGTATCTTTACGACCGTTAATGTCTAAAGTGAAAACTCTATCTGTACAAGAAAGCACACGAAAGGGTCCTGAATGCTGTTAAAGGATGTTTAACAACATCGTTACGAACAAAAACATTAATCCAGGAAGAATAGCCCTTAGTCAAATATGTTTTAATGTCTTGTTTTCTGGTGTGCATAAGTTGTAACTTTGACATATAATCACGCAAGCGTTCAACGAAATTTGTAGTGTCAATATCTTGCGCGTTTGCAAGAACAACTATCTGACCAGGCAGCGTCAAGGAAGAACCATAAAGTAAATCTGCAGGAGAATATACAATATCTTCTTTGATAGAAGAGCGGAGATCCAAGAGAACAATAGGAAGAAATTCAATTCATCGAGATGAATCAGCAGAAGCACACAACACAGCTTTAAGCTGTCGGTGAAATCTTTCGATGATAAAGTTCGAAGCTGGGTGGTAACTAGTGGAATGGATGTGTTTACTTCCAGCTTCAAATTGAGGTCCGCGCCCTGTTGATATTTTTACATGTGTTCCGAAACGAGAAATCCATCCTGTGACTAAAGCTTGTGTCACAATTTGAGTAGATATGTCTGTGAGTGGAATAACTTCAGGCCAGCGTGAAAAACGATCAATACAAGTTAAAAACGTGTAAACCTGACTCGCAGGCCAAGGTCCTACTATATCAACATGTATGTGCTAGAATCGTGCATCTGGAGTGGAGAAAGTACCTAACGGTGCAGGGATATGTTTATGTACCTTGGATTTTTGACTATCTATATAGGTACGATTAGTTATGTCCCGATGCATGTTCGGCCAAACGAAACGAGCTATGATACGCTTCAATGTTGCTGTTATGCCTGGATGTGAAATATTGTGTAGTGCTGAGAAAACGATACGGCGGTGCTTTTCAGGAACTAAAAGGCGAGGTTTACCAGAAGAAAAATCGCAAAGGAACTGTTTATTTGATGTCGTAACTGGAAAAAACTGGAGGTCGAAAGGAATTAGTTCTCGTTGTTGTGTATTATTCGGATCTTTACCTTTTGAACGGCAGATGTCAACACAATTTCTAGTTAACTAAACACTTTTAAACTTCGTATACTGGTGGAATGTGTTTATAAAACATCATTTTCTCTTGGTTTTATTTCTATAGTTTGTAAGATATTTCGTCTGAAAATCCGAGGATTTCGGCAATTTTAACCAATCGATTACCTCCATTCGACTAAAATCATCTGTTGCCTCTAAAACTGAGACAACATCCTGTAACTAACCTTAAACCTCCTCCCTAACCCTAACCCTAATCCTAAATTTTTTTCTTAATTGTTAAATTAATTTTATTCCATTGCTTTATTTTTTTTTACACGCGTAACAATGAAGAAAAAGATATTTAGGGTTATGGTTAGGGTTAGGGAAGTTTAGGGTTAGTTACAGGATGTCGTCTCAGTTTTAGACGCAGCAAATGATTTTAGCTCAAAAGAGAGCATAGGATTTGTTAAAATTCGAAAAATTAAACTACGTTAAACAAACAAATTACAATTTTCTCAAGTATACGAAGTTTTAAAGTGTTTAGTTAACTAGAAATTGTGTGCCGTTCCAAAGGAAAATATCCTATTATTCAAATCAACTGATGGTTGATCTTCCGGCATTTCGTACAAGTTAATTTCTGCAGTTGAAAATAATGCGTTTACAGGTAAACGGGATAAAGAATCTGCAACAATGTTCTCAGAATCTGGAATATATCGTATATCACTCGTGAATTGTGGAATGTAATCCATATGTCGAATGTCTCTCGGAGAAAATTTATAAAGCGAAAGATAACGGCTTATGGTCCCTAAATATTGTGAAGTTACTTCCTTTCAAAATATGTTGGAAGTGTTTAACTGAGAAGTAAATAGCTAATTGTTCATGACTGAATGCCCTACATTTAGATTCAGCTGGTTTTAACTGCTTAGAGAAAAAGCCAGATGCTGCCATTCGCCATAGAGGAGCTGTTGAATGACAGCGCCGGCGTCAATTTCGGACGTGTGAGCTAACATGGAGACACAAGCGAGAGTTTCTGTTTAATATCGTCGAAATCTTGTATTTTAGCAGGAGTTAAAGTAATCTTTTCTGTTTTCTTCTTACGGTGTCGCAGTAATTTGTTGAGATGATATAAAGTTTCAGCACAATGGGGTATAAAACGGCGATGATAATTAGCTAATTCAATAAATTGTCTGAGCTGTCTTAATGAAACAGGAACTGGAATTTTCACGATAGCTTCAACCTTTTCTGACAAAAACCTAATTCCATCCTCCTTGTCAATGGTGTGTCCAAGGAAAGTGAGAGAAGGCACACCGAAAATACGTTTGGTAGCATTGATACGAATTTTTTATTGAGAAAACCTTTCAAGAAGTTGCTTCAAATGAATCTCATGTTGTTTCTCAGAAGAACCAGCGATGAGAATATCGTCAATATAGGTGTAGAGGAAATCTAATCCACGTATTACTTCGTCAATAATACGTTGAAAAGTAATGGCGGCGTTCCTTAACCGAAAGGGCATATTAAAAAATTCAAGTGACCCGAATAGATTTGCAATGACCGTTTTCGAAATATCATCTGGGTTCACAGGAATCTGATGATATTTCTATTTTGTTTCCTTTCACACATCAACGTTGAAAACATGCCAGTGATGCGTCCACCCAGTCTTGCCCCCACTATCTATACCGGAAGCCTTGACAAATACAACGAATAGGATAACAGTTGTGAGAATGATAGTAATGATACTAATATGGATGGAAATAAGGATAATAAAAGTTGTCGAAATAATAATGATGATTATGATGACAGTAGTAGTAGTAGTAGTAGTAGTAGTAGTAGTAGTAGTAGTAGTAGTAGTACTAACAGCAGCAGCAACAGCATGGTTTCAAGTTTTGGCACAAGGCTAGCAAGATCGGGGAAGCCGTAAGTCGATTACATCGACCCTAGCAATCACGAAGTACTAATTTTATCGAACCTGAAATGATGAAAGGCAAAGTCGTCCTCAGCGGAATTTGAACTCAGAACGTGAAGATGGTTGAAATGCTGCTAAGCATTCTACCCGGCGTGCTAATGATTCTGCCAGGTCGAGGTGATGTTAAAGGACAAATCTAAGTGATACCCGTATGATGCTAGATGAAAAGGTCTTAAACAGAATAAATTGCTTCAATCAACCAAATCAAGGCATTTATATCTACAAAATTTATATCTAGAAAGGAACCACCGTATAATAGGGAAATACAGGGTTTAGAAGATAATATTTGGAAAGTAGTGAAAAATATTAACTTTCATAGATACCTAAATAGTCACAATGAATATTTAAGAAATCTAGCTATGAAAATAAAAGAAATGAGAAGTATAGACGGAATTATAGTACAATCAGATAAAACTAGGAACCTGTATAAACTGAATGTTAAATTACATGATAATTTATTGAAAAAAGAAATAAATAAAAATTGTTCCTGAAAATACTCTTAATAATATAAATAAATCTTCTTAATTAAACATGATGAAATTGGATTCTGTCGAGGTGACTGATTTAGTAGGTATTTACTTATCGGAACTTCAATTAGTATAATTAAATTTGGAGTGTGGACTATATAAAGATGACCTTTTATTATTAACTAAGAATTGCACCAATAGAACACTAGAAATATATAAGAAGAGACTATATAGTTTTTTTTTTGAAGATATGGATTAGGTATAACTATAGATAAAAAGAACTATAATGTTAAATATTTAGATGCTAATTTTAATTTAATATCAGATAAAACCCAAACGTTCCATGGAATTAAGAAAAACCTTAGCTATATATATGCTAATAGTAATCACCCAGCAATAATTAAAAAATCGTTGATAGATAACATAAGAAAAATAATTTTTGCTCTTTCTACTAATTTTAAGATTTTCTAAAAACATGCACCTTATTATAATGAAGCCTTGAGGGAGGCGGGATATAATAAAAGTATTAAATCCCTTAATTATTGTAGTTTTAATAATAATATAAAAAATAATAATATATATGATTCTTATGATATTCATAATAATAAACCTAATATTAAGAATTATTATAAGTTTAGTTCAGTTAATTATGTTTTTAATAATAGGTTTTATGATAATACAAAAAATAAATATGATTTTTCAAACTGTTTAATAATTGCTTTAAAATTTTGACCTGGAGTACCGAGTGCCCTTTGCTCCGTTTTGAACTGTTGCTCTCTCTCTCTCTCTCTTCGTCTATCTTTTATTTAAAAAACTCTTCATTGTGCTCTTAGTATTTGCTCTCTTTCCTTTTTGTTTGGACTTTTTTCTCTTCCTTTTTCCTTAATTATAGTGTATTTTAAGAACTATATTGTTTTGCCTTTTAAAAAAAACATTGCAAATAACAATGGAAAGCGGGTGGAGTGGGAAATTACACCACCCAAAAATGGTTAAAACAATTTGAAAGTAGGACGGTGGTTTGAGGACCTACTCTAGGGCCCTCGAAGCCATTGCCATTTTCAGAAAGGATATAATCGAAAGAGCTGGCAGAATTTAAGCCAGCGATTACGTTTATCACTTAGGGGCGGGGGGGGGGGGGGTCAAATACGTAAACGTGTGGTTGCTGTTTGACTCCCCAGAAGTGGATCGTGAATTTACGAGCCAGCCCCTGGAGGGCAATGAAATTTTGTTTTTTCCCACTTATTGTGGAAAGAAGTTGACGAGGGCTTGGGATTGCAGTTTGCCACCCGGAGTTGAGCCTGAGTGGATAGGAGATACTATCCGCCGGGTCCTGGGTAGCAGTAGCACCAAGTTATTCAAAGTAAATATTCTCCCTGCGGCTGACTGGGAGTGGTCAAAAGCTGCTTTGGCCTTATCAACCTAGTCAGCCGAAAGTCTGGTATTTCCAGATTTTTTGAGAATGGCGGGGTCTAGGTATCCGGTGATGTTTGAGGGACGCCGCCCCATCAAGTTTCAGCGGTGCCTGGAGCCTGGCCATATAAAAAAGAACTGTCCTCAAGGGCAAAGTAAAGTCCTGGAGCAGTTGACAGAGACCTCTGTAGAGGATGGAATGAAGGCGGCCGAGGAGATTTTAAAGCAAGCATGGGAGATGGTGGAGTACACGGACACAAGCGATGATGAGGTAGAAAATCGACAAGATGTTGAAAAGCCTCAGTGTTATAATGTGTTAGAGGCTCAGCGCCTCATTTGTAAATGGACTAGTGTTGATTGTATATTGAATATTTTATTGTATGTTATTGCATGTTATTATTTGTAATGGACTATTAAGTCCAATAATTGTAAAAACTATCGTGAGAAGTTCAATATCTTATTTTCTTTTTTCTGTTGAAAAAAAAAAGGCGTTTTTTATTTCATCATTCACCTCATCAATGTATGTGTCAAGCTCACAATCTACTCTTTGTAATGCCTTTTCTGGCAAACCTTAATGAAATAAAGTAGTTTGCTTACCAACCACATGATTCCGGGTTCAGTCCCACTGCGTGACACTTTGGGCAAGTGTCTTCTACTATATCCTCGGACTGACCAAAGCCTTGTGAGTAGATTTGGTAGACGGAAACTTAAAGAAGCCCGTCGTATATATATATATATATATATATATATATATATATATATGTGTGTGTATATATATATAATGTGTGTGTGTGTGTGTTTGTCTCTAAATTCTCTCTCTCTTTCTTTCTCTCTCTCTCTCTCTCTCTCTCTCTCTCTGTATATATATATATATATATATATATATATATATATATAAAATATTGTGGATTTTTTATTTACTGTGCTAAATTGAATGTTTTCCCTATTGGCTTGGAATTATTATATCCCCTAACTATTAATAATATACATACATATATATATATATAATATATATATATATATATATATATATATATATGTAAATGAATATGTATATATATATATTATATATATATATATATATATATATATACATATATGTATATGTATATATGTAAATGCGTATGTATATGTGTATATATATATATGTAAATGAATAGGTATATGTATATATATATGTCTTTACATATTTATGTGTGTGTGCGTGTGTAGGTGTGTCCTATGTGCGTGTTCAATTGTTAAGACCATTTCTGTACACTGCAAGTATAAACTTGTTTGTTGTATATATGTGTGCGTATACACCAATACAAACACACACAGGTATACACACACAGACAAACATACACACACACACACACACACACACATATATATATATAAATATATATATTCATTTGGATAGTATTTCACAGCGTTGGTTGAGATTCATGGTTAGTGTCATGCAGTTCAGTTTTGTTTGCAGAGACATTTTCAGTTTGTTTTAAATAAAAGAGAGTAAAGCTAAAACGTTGTGATTATTCAATACGAAATATATTTAACGAGAAAAGTTTTGTGCATGAGAAGTGGTAATTATTTCCTAAATTGTAAATATTTGAAGTGCTATTTAATACAATATAATAAAGAAATATGTATTGCTTCTCAGTTAGTGTCGTCATTCGAAAAGCGAATCTTCACATAATTATTTTCTCAATGCTGTTATTCCAAATATGCTTGGGCAGTAATGCAGCATGCCGAGAATATTATGGGACCCGTATTCACCCTTCTGTAACTGGCATTCCAGAAGCTGACAAGCTGATTAAGATGTCAAACATCCGATCAAAAATTGAGTGCTTTTCTCACTGTATGGCGTATTCCAAATGCGGTATGATTATTTACAGCGTTTCCGAGAAAGTATGTATCCTACGTAAAATCAAGCAATTACCTGAATCCTTACCATTCATCGACATTCCTCCAAACAGCATTTATACCATGCTACAAGCTCGTGAGTAGTTTTTTTTTCTAGTCTATGTCTTGTGAATATTTTTACTTTTCCTTTCACTTTGTAGAATACGTTATTTGTTATTTAATTTAATATTAACAGGATTCCTTTTAAAAGAATGGCTGATACCATCTGTAATCGGCGCTGTGTATACATGTGCTTTTTGTTATTGTTGATTGAGGGACAGTTACGTATTTCTTTCCTTTTCTGTTATTTTTTAATTTCCACTTATTGAAGTGTTTCCATGATTGCAAACAGAAACAATAATATCCCAAACTGTGAACCTTACTTCCTGTCCACGTAATTCGTCCAGAATCATTGAGGTTTCCCTTCAAGTTATATGTTATTATTGTTATTCATCCTGTTGCTATTATTCTTCTGGTCATTGTTGTTGTTCTGTTAGTTAAGGCTACGATCAACCCTGTTCGAGTTATGTTTAAAGACATTTCCGCTAGATGAATGCATGCACGTACGTATGTATGCATGTAAGTATGTGTGTAATTATATATACGTATGTGTGTTATGTATGTGCCTATGTATTTAAGTATGCATGTGGCTACAACATCATGTCTCATCGGTAGATTATAACGTGACGACATTTTCGGACAACTACTTATGATGTCGGTGGTATCTTCGATGTTAACGCCATTAAGTCTGCAACGGTTTTCACATTTTGCTGCATTTCCTGCATCTGTGTCCTTTTCTGCATCAGATATTTGGTTGATAATTCCTGTTCCTGGATTGCAAACACATACACTTCAAAGTGGAAGTTAGTATTCTGATTTTATCCGTTTCTTTATCTATCCGAACTTTGCTATTGATCTTCTATATTGAATGAAGCGCTTTCACTTAATTTGAAATTTATAGTTATGAAAGCCAAAAAAACAATATAGGAAAAAAATAAAATAGGAATTCTTACATGCTGGAATGGGCAGTCACAACCCAAACCACGAAAAGAATTCTTATGGTACGTTGCTTGTGGGTACTAGAATGAATAAAAATGGTGATCTCATATCAAAATAAACGCACCTGGTCTTGCTGGAGGCCCGTCCCACTCAAAATTCTATGAAAAAGAGTTGTTTAAGGATGCTGAACAAAACACCTGTATATCTAGTGGTGAATTAATAAAATCTCAAGCTATTTCTCTGAATACCTGGCTATGATGTTCCCCCAACTCTTCTGCTCGAGATCAGAGATACACATATTGTCAGCCACCAAGGGACATGCTCAACTGGTTAAGGTTAAGCAACTGGCAAGCAAATCTGTGGTATTGAGTAGAATATTTGTTTGTTGTAACACATTTTCTGTTCTACTAAAGACACAAGACCTGAAATTGGAGAAAGGATAGTCGAGTTTATCGACACCAGTACGTAACTGGTATGCATTTCATCGACCGTGAAAGGATGAAAGGAAAAGTCAAGCACGGCAGAATTTGAACTAAGAACGTAGTGACGGGTAAAATACCACTAGTCATTTCGTCCAGCGTGCTAACGATTCTCCCAGCTCGCAGCCTTGCTGTAGCACATATTGTAGCCCGACAAAAAACAAATGCATGATAACACTTCGAATCAGATAAGATCTGAGGCCTTGAGAGATAGTGTCTGGTATAGCATCAGGGCAATTATTATTATTATTATTATTATTATTATTATTATTATTAATATTATTATTATTATTATTATTATTATTATTATTATTATTATTATTATTATTCAGTAGTTTTATTTTTATAGCGTGCTTTCACTTCACTACCGAGCGCAGCTCTGTCTGCCTTGGGTATGTGCTGTGATTTGTTGTGATGCTCTGATGGTTATTGTATGGAAAGTGTTTTGCGTAGGATGTGTGCAGTGCCTAGTAGTGCAATTTTCTGTATGTTATATGTGTTTGTAAGTCCTGGTGTTTTTGTTATGTATTTGTCTGAATATTTTTTATCATGCCTAATGCACCTACTATGATAGGAATTGTTTCTGTTTTCAGATTCCACATTCTAGTTACCTCTATTTCCAGGTCTTTGTATTTTGAGAGTTTCTCCATTTCTTTTAGAGACACGTTGTCATCTGCCGGTATTGATACATCAATTAGAAAGCATTTTTTTTCTTCATGATCTCTGACAACTATATCTGGTCTGTTGGCCTTAATTTCTCTATCTGTGTGCATCGGCATATCCCAGAGTATGGTTGCTTTCTCGTTTTCTGTGACCTTTTCTGGTGTGTGCCTATACCATCATTTTTCTGTTGTTATTCCATAATATTGGCATAGCTTCCAATGTATGTAGGTTCCAACTCTGTCGTGTCTGTGAATATATTCCTTCTTAGCCAGGATTGGGCAGCTAGAGATAATATGATTTATTGTTTCTTGTCCATCTCCACATATTCTGCAGTTACTTGTAATATTTCTTTTCATTACATGTTTTTGGTAATTTCTGGTGGGGAGGCTTTGGTCTTGTGCTGCAATTAAAAATCCTTCTGTTTCTGCTTTGAGTCCTGAGCTTCTCAACCATTGCTGGGATTTTTCTTTGTCTATTTCTTTTGCGTTTAGTTTAGTGCAGTATTTACCATGAAGGGGCTTTTCTTGCCATCGTTTTATCATGGTTCGTTGCTGTTCTATTTTTAGTTTGGATTTCATTTGTTTTATAGCTTTTGTTGTTTCTTCATCTTCTTCTTCTTCGTCTTCTTCTTCTTCTCTTCTTCTTCATGTTTATTAGGTGGTATGATTCTTGTTTGTATTTGTCGGCTTCCTTAAATACTGAGAACAGTTTTTTGTTTTGCTCGTGTTTTGCCGCTATGTGTATCAGTTTTCCTTCCTTCTGAAGTAGATATTTTTGCAGTCCTATGGTGGTTATTTTATAGTAGTTTTCCAGCTGTATAAGGCCTCTACCACCTTCTATACGTTGTATATATAGTCTTTCTATGTCAGATTGTGGGTGATGCATCCTAGATCCTGTCATTATTTTTCTTGTTTTCCTATCTATTTTGGTCAGTTCATTTCGTGTCCAGTCAAGGATATTGTAGCTGTAACTTATAACTGGAACAGCTAAAGTGTTAATACCTATTATCTTGTTTTTAGCATTGAGCTCTGTTTTTAGTATTGATCTGACTCGTCTATAATATTCTTTTTTTATTTTCTCTTTCATTTGTGTGTGTTGTGTCTTATCTGGTTCATGGATTCCTAAGTATTTGTAAGTTTGGCTTTGGTCTAATTCTTTTATTTCATTGGTTTTATCTAGTGTGATGTTGCTACTCTTAACTAGTTTTCCTCTTTTCATGGTTACTTTGGCGCATTTTTCTAATCCAAATTTCATATCTATTTCTTTGGTAAATCCATGAACTGTCTTTAATAGTGTTTCCAGCTGTTTGTCATTTGCAGCGTATAGTTTTAGGTCATCCATATATAAAAGGTGGCTGATCATTTTGCCGTAACATTTATATCCGCATCCAGTTCTATTTAGTATATCAGATAGAGGTGACAGTGCCAAGCAGAAAAGGAGTGGAGAGAGCGTGTCTCCCTGGAATATTCCTCTTCTAATGGGGATGGCTTTGGTTTTCATGAGTCCCTCTTTTGTTTGGAGGTGTAGGACTGTTTGCCATTTATTCATAGAGTGCCCTATGAATTTTATGATTGTTGGTGCTACTTTGTTAATGGCTAGTGTTTCGAGGATCCATGTTTGGGGGATGCTATCAAACGCATTTTTGTAGTCAATCCAGGTTATACTGAGGCCTTTCTTCTTTCTGTGGCTGTCTTCAGTTATGGCTTTATTAATCATTAGTTGATCTTTACAGCCATATGAGCCTTTGCGGCATCCTTTCTGCTCTTCTGGGAACAGTTTGTTTTCATCCAGGTGCTTGTTCAACCTTTGAGATATCACTGCAGTAAATGCCTTGAACATAGTAGGGAGGCAGTTTATTGGTCTGTAGTTTTCTGGTTTTGCTGTTTCATTTGATTTGGGAATTAAGATGGTTTTCCCCTTCGTGAGCCATTCAGGCATTGTCTCTGGCTCTGCTAGTATGTTGTTAAAGTTTTCAGCCAGCTTTTTGTGCATTCCTGTTAGATATTTCAACCAGAAGTTGGGGATCTTGTCATGCCCAGGTGCCTTCCAGTTGCTTAGTCTTTGCGGTGCCTGGGTGACCTCTTCAGTTGTTATGGGGGTCCAAAGTTGTTCAGATGCCGAGTTTGTTATTTTGATACTCCTTTTTTTTGGTTGTTCATTCGCCGACCATATTTCTCTCCAGAATTCTTCCAATTCTTCTGCCGTTGGTGCTGCAGTGACTTCTATTTTATTTTTGCCAAGTTCTTGGTAGAACTTTTTGGGGTTGGATTTGAACTGTTTGTTTTGTTCAAAGAAGCGCTGGCGTTTCTCGTACCGGCGGATCCTTTGTGCTTTGGCAAGGATATCTTGCTTCAGCTTTGCTTTTATCTCAGGCAAATCTTTCTCTGTGATGTTATATTTGCGGAGTATTTTTGTTTTCTTTTTGTTGCTCAGTAGCGTTGATTGTTTGCTGATTTCATTAAGAATCGACAGATCTTTTCTAATTTTTTTTCATTTTGTTTTGGATGTTATTTATCCACAGTGTTTGTTTGGGTGGTGGTACTCCTGTTTGGACGGGTTTGATTGAATATCCAGCTTCTTTTGTGGCTTCAGTGGCTGCTGCGACTACTAAGTCATTTAGCTCAGTGATATCGCTTTTTGTTTCAGTGGCTATTAGTTCCGTGACGGCTAGGTTTATGTTGTTTATAATTGGTGTTGTTGTTTCGTCTATTTTGGTTTTTGAAGGTATGGTCGGTGGTCCATCTTGAGATCTGTGTTTTCCAGTTCTTTGATTATTCTACTTTTTATAGTATCGTAATCATTAGGCTCCCCTTCGTTGTTTCCAGATTTTACATTTGTGTCACTTTTTTCACGTTCGTATGTTTGTTTGTCGTGTTTTGGCTTGATGTTTGTCGTGTATTATTATGCATACTTACGGTCTGGGTTTCTTGTTTTTTGTTTACATCGTGTTTGTTGGGAATGTTACGTTTGTCTTCGTGTTTTACTGTTTCAGTGTTTATATTGTTAGGCATTGTTGTGTGGTTTCTATCTCAATTCACCTGATGTATTTTTTTAGATGTTCTATTTCTATTTCTGATATTTTTTTTGCGTTCAGAATGTAACTTCGTACATTACCTAGTTTATTAGGGTTCATTGCTGTATCCAAGTCTATATATATATTATTTTCCTTCCATAGTTTATATGTATGTGTTGTTGTGTTTTCATTATTATTATTATTATTATTATTATTATTATTATTATTATTATTATTATTATTATTATTATTATTATTATTCAGTAGTTTTATTTTTATAGCGTGCTTTCACTTTACTACCGAGCGCAGCTCTGTGTGCCTTGGGTATGTGCTGTGATTTGTTGTGATGCTCTGATGGTTATTGGATGGAAAGTGTTCTGCGTAGGATGTGTGCAGTGCCTAGTAGTGCAATTTTCTGTATGTTATATGTGTTTGTAAGTCCTGGTGTTTTTGTTATGTATTTGTCTGAATATTTTTTTATCATGCCTAATGCACCTACTATGATAGGAATTGTTTCTGTTTTCAGATTCCACATTCTAGTTACCTCTATTTCCAGGTCTTTGTATTTTGAGAGTTTCTCCATTTCTTTTAGAGCCACGTTGTCATCTGCCGGTATTGATACATCAATTAGAAAGCATTTTTTTCTTCATGATCTCTGACAACTATATCTGGTCTGTTGGCCTTAATTTCTCTATCTGTGTGTATCGGCATATCCCAGAGTATGGTTGCTTTCTCGTTTTCTGTGACCTTTTCTGGTGTGTGCCTATACCATCTTTTTTCTGTTGTTATTCCATAATGTTGGCATAGCTTCCAATGTATGTATGTTCCAACTCTGTCATGTCTGTGAATATATTCCTTCTTAGCCAGGACTGGGCAGCTAGAGATAATATGATTTATTGTTTCTTGTCCATCGCCACATATTCTGCAGTTACTTGTAATATTTCTTTTCATTACATGTTTTTGGTAATTTCTGGTGGGGAGGCTTTGGTCTTGTGCTGCAATTAAAAATCCCTCTGTTTCTGCTTTGAGTCCTGAGCTTCTCAACCATTGCTGGGATTTTTCTTTGTCTATTTCTTTTGCGTTTAGTTTAGTGCAGTATTTACCATGAAGGGGCTTTTCTTGCCATCGTTTTATCATGGCTCGTTGCTGTTCTGTTTTTAGTTTGGATTTCATTTGTTTTATAGCTTTTGTTGTTTCTTCATCATCTTCTTCTTCTTTGTGTTTATTAGGTGGTATGATTTCTTGTTTGTATTTGTCAGCTTCCTTAAATACTGAGAACAGTTTTTTGTTTTGCTCGTGTTTTGCTGCTATCTGGATCAGTTTTCCTTCCTTATTATTATTATTATTATTATTATTATTATTATATTATTATTATTATTATTATTATTATTATTATTATTATTATTATTATTATTATTATTATTATTGTAATTATTATTATTAGCATTATTACTGTTATCATTATTATATACACGCACAAGAGATTAGCCTGTTGTAAAAGAAAAAAAATCCTAACATCGAGCTACAAGTGACCTTAGATGTCTAGAACACTCCTAAGTATCCTAGCTGTCCCTAATAACACTGTTTTCTGAAGCTTTACTAAACTGGCTTTATGCCTATTTCCTCTATCCATCTGTTCAGATCTACAGGGATAGTTCCCAATACACATATAACTAATGGAATACGTTTTACCTGCACTTTCCGTAGTTTCTGTAATTCTATGGATAGGACCTTGTAATTTACTATTTTTCTATATCTCCTATATTGAATTTTTCCTCAATTGGGACCGTGAAATCAATTATCTGGCACATTATATTCTCTTTATCTACCACTACTAAATCAAGCCTTCTAGTTTCTATTACTCCGTCAGTCTGAATGTTAAATTCCCACAACATCTTGTATTCCTTATTTTCTGGTACTTTACTTGATTCATATTCATACTATTTATTAGTATGTTCAAATCTTAGCTTTCAACATAACTCCTAGTTGACTACTTTCCCTAGTTGTCATGTCTTTTCTTGTATTATTTCTATGCCAGCATCCTACTTTCATTTACTATATCAGTAATGCTTTCCTCGTTTGATTTGCATAATCTAGACTGGGAATCTACTTGGATTTTTCTATCTTGGCTTTTATCCAATTAGTTCTTAGTACATGATTTTGTGCAGCTACTAACAAACCTTATGTCTCCCTTTTCAGCTTTTATTTCTGCAATCATAATCATGTCTTACTACTTCTATTTGCTGCAACTATCTTTGAGAATCTATAATCCAACGCCTTCTCGTGTCAGTCAGATACTCTCTGTTTATTTTTTCTTGTTTTTGAATTCGATTGGGGTTTTGGTTACCTTGTGCCTTGCTGTGATTCTAACACTTTTAATAAACTTTCTTCACTGTTATCTACAGAGGAGTCTATATCTGCTCTAGCTATCTCCACGCAGTCTTCTACTGATATTAACTCTCTTCTGCCTTTCTTTCTAGATAAGTATAATCTTACTACTCCTGCTCTTAGGTGGAATTCTCTATTCATATTGAATTCCTTCCTAGTTCTTCTGTTTAGCTGTGGTCATTCTGCATCTTTACTGATCCACTGCCGAATGAGAGGCCTTCACTTACAGGTTCAGATTCATGTTCGCTGTTGCAACTAAAAGATTTCGTAAACTCCTGTCTCACATGAACTGAGGTAAAGTAACGTTCATCACCATCGTCAATCAGCTATAGTTGGAAATCATTTAAAAAACCAAAACTGCACTATGTCACTCGAAGTTGTCAAGATTGTGTTCATAAATGTGTTAAGTAAAACACAAGGTCTGAGTAACTGAAAAGAATTGAAGGCGATGAAGAAGGCAATTTTTAGAATAAAATTAGAGTTGTTTGAGGTAAGAACAACAGTCTGAATGTTCTTAAGTTAGAAAGGTTACCTTTAAATTTTAATGATACAGTTACCTGTTTCCATACACGTTCATTAAGAGATGTGAAGTATTAAAATACATGAGTTTAGCACCAGCTCATGAGTATACATTTATAACTTTCGAGGATAGAATATCAACTGGACACATTCTTTTGTGGAAATTTGATGAATAAGAGATTGTAACACCTAATAAATAGGTGCATGGGTGTTGGACAAATTGCTCTTGAAAAGAAAATTCTGGAAAACAATTCATTGAGAATACAGAAACGAAACTGGAGGGAAATGACTACCAATTCCACTTGCTCATCAGTTCAACTTGCTCATCAATTCAATTTGACTATCAATTCAACTACAGTTATAAATCAATCTCAGTTGAGGTGTATTGGGTAAGAGAAGATACCTCTAAGTCATATTACAGTTAATGGGGGTCAGAAATAAGTGTTCAGTCATTACTTTTCCAAAAGGTTTAACACATGATATATTTTCCTTGTCTTTCTAAAGCTGAATGTCCTCTCATTCTCTCTCTCCTTATGTATCTATCTCACACACACACACACACACGTACGCTCACACACTCTCACACACACACACACACACATTCAAACGAAAATGTACGCAAGATGTATCTAATATCAAACTATAAATGTTTAATGACATTCTTAATTTAAATTTTCACAATAAAACTCGCAGATATAATTCCGACTTTGGTCTAACCTTTTTCATTTGTACTCTCTACTCTGATTGTTTCGTTTACGTTGAGAAAATACATAGGCTTTTGATAAACTACTGAATTTAATCATTTAATTCACACATAAATTGTTAAAGAATTATAGTATACTAGCAGTATAGCTCGGCTTTTCTCGGGATTAAGTTAGTATTATTAAGCTAATCAAGCTGTTTATTTCCAACCAAACTAACATCGACGTCAAATTTGAGCGAAATCCGTTGAAATTGGTAAACTTTTGGCTGAAAATGAGTTACAGACAATTTGATTGGGAAATCCCATAAGCAATCGGTTTATCGGTTTTTGCCACTCATCGATTTTTGTTTTTTTGTTTTTGGAGAACTTAAAGCATTCGAAGATCCAATGAATCCTAAGTAATGCTGGCATCAAGTTTGAACAAAATACATCAAAATTGGTAAACGTTATGGCTGAAAATGGGGTATAGCCAATTTTATTGGGAAATCCTCTAAGGAATCGGGTTATCGATTTTTTTTTATCCTGATTAAATGGAAAACCCCATAAGGAATCAGTATATTGATTTTTTACCCCAAATAGAATTATTTTTATACTTTAAATTTGGTTTTCACACCCAACACAGTTCTGCAGAATCAGTGTCGCGACGAGAGCGCATGGGTTGGGAGTTTGATCGGCAGAGGTGATCGGGTTGCACATACCAGCTTTTTGACCCCCCCCCCAATCGAAGTCCCCTTTGACCATGGGTTGGAAACCCTTCCAAGAAGTAAAATAGAATGCCCAAAAGGGCTCCCGATCCTCTGTGTCAGAAGCGGTTATGTTCAGATCACAACGAAGCCTTAAGTGTATATATATATATATATATAATATATATATATATATATATATATATATATATATTATATATATATATATGTAAGTATGGGCAACACACACACAAACATACACACACATACGTACACGTACTGCATACATGTTCGTGTGTGTGTTTGTGTGTGACTGAAGCCATTCACTCATACATACATAACAATCCCCCCCTCTCTCTCTCTCTGTCTTCACACACACTATCAAAACAACTCATACACACTACACTTTCTGTGCTGCACACCGCATATTTGTGTGTGCGTGCGTATTTGATGGGGTGTTCAATACAGAAAGTGTAGTGTGTATGAGTTGTTTTGTTAGTGTGTGTGAAGAGAGAGAGAGAGACGATAACAGATTTTTTATTTCGTTTTTAGTGATTGATTGACAGACAAAAAGAGAGGGAGTGAGAGAGGAGATGTTATGTATATATTTATGTGTAAATGGCTTCAGTCACACACACACACGAACATGTATGCGTACAAAAGACAGGTACGCAATAGGTGTACGTGCGTGTGTGTGTGTGTGTGTTGCCCGTATATCAACAAAACACTTTTTTCTTCGATGGATAAAAAACAAGTCTTAGCAAAAACTTACTCGTCGCTCATATTTGCAAACAATGTTGAATTTCTCCGAGTTTAAAATTGTTTAAAGTTTTGGTTGAACATATATTTTTACCGCTATTCGCTGGTGCCTCTGGGGAAAATAAGTTGACGAAATTACAGCTAGGATCAAGACGAATGTCCTCCTAAAATTAGAGCGACATTCGTGCTAATTTGTGGAGTGCATAAATTACATTCACGTACGCACACGCACACACACACATCCTGCCTTATATATACAGATTATATTATCATTTATTTTCAATGCATTACAAAGGAGAATCTGTTGCCCGTTAAAATTATGTTCTACGTATTATACCTAAAAGTTTGAATGGATATTGAAAGAAAGGAAATATTTTGTGATATATCTTATTCGTTTACATTGTTTGAGATTTTAACAAATTTAATTTCAGTTTAATCAACGTTTAAATATTCAGGAATATCATTTAGACTAGGCCCTTTTCAATATTAAAAGGCGGCAACTTTATTACTTCGAATTTGGTATTTGTCCTACCTTCTAAGAGACACGTTAGTGACAATGTGAATATATTATCAACGAATAAATTTTGATTTTGGCTTTAATCAATACGCTGATTCTTATTGTAGAACTCTAGAGTCGATTAAATTGCTCAACGATCTCATGAGTCATTCTGTGTAATTCCAATAAGATGAAAGTCTATATCCGTTTGTTTTAAATTTATATGTAAACAGAGGTAATAAATAATTTACCTGCTATAATGGTTAGATCAGCACCCTTCATTTGCCAATAATTTACTCCTTATTTTTTTGTATGTATATATTCACTATTTACCGAGTATATTGACACAAACTTTTCAACAGTGTATTCACTATTTTACATCAAGCCATCAATAACTGGTGTACATATACATATACACGCATACACATACATATATATATTACACAACACTACCCCACTGAATATGGCCAATAATTTTCAAAAACGCCGCTGGGTTGAAAATGAAATTACTGCAATGATTAACGCTTGGTTCATCCATCACAACGAAGCTAATGTTTACAGTAAAATAACTGAGGATTTGACGAAAAAATCCTTTCACAGATCTGTAAAACAGATAGAAAAAAAATTAAAAGAAATTGTTAGGATATTCCCTATTTTTCACGCGCACATGGCTACACTAAAAGCCATTCTTGCCAACGAATCCAGTACCACAAATGACCAAATTCCAACAGGTCAGGGGTCACTTCAACAGCAACAATCAACTGACCTACTTCCATTGTCAACAGCACCTGATGAACCAAGTCAAGTTTCACCTTCGCTACAGCAACAAAAACAACAACAACAACAACAACAACACTAATACTACCACTAGTCAAGTTCCAATGCTGCTACAACAAAAACAACTCTCCACTACTGCCACAATAGGAAAATCACTACTACATCCGCGTAAAACTATCTGCCATTACTACTCTCAAGGCAGCTGCAGATTTGACCACATTCTGGCAAGCCAGAACCCACCATCACAAAATCAACAAGCTGCTTCTAACACCACTGCTACTACTGCCAAAATAGAAAAACCACTACTACAACCAAATAGAACCCCCTGGCGTTACTATTCTAAAGGCCATTGTAGATTTGGCCCCAGCGGCACAAACAAAAATGGACGCTGTGCTTTTCCCCATCCGACCTTATGTCGTAGACTTGCTATGGGCACCTGTCCATACGGTATAACAGGAAGAAATTGCCCCCACCTCCACCCCAAATACTGTCCTAAATACAGAATCTATGGTTCTGATCCTAAATACGGATGCATAAGAGGCAATGGATGCACCTTATTCCATCCTAAACTGTGCCAAACTTCTGTCTCACAAAGGATGTGCCTGAACCCAGAATGCAACTACCACCATCTGAAGGGCACAAAACGATCACAGAATAGATATAAACAGGAACAGAGGAAATCTAGGACAACAACAAGAACAAAATACAACCACGTTTCCCCTCCTGCAATCAAACAACGTAGACAGAACCATGAAAAAACACCAAATAACGCCAACTTGAAATATGTATCTTGTGACCAAGTGGCAAACCAAACAAGTAACTCTTTTTTACTGACATACCTGGAAAATATGAAGGCCGACCTAAGCCAGGAGATCCAGCGAGCCATCACCAACCATCTATGCAAATCACAAGGACCACTCACCCATTACCAACTTCCCTTACCTCGACATTCCTGTTAAATGTACGTGGCATCAACCCATCAATTATTGCCCAAAAATGGAAGATCCCATATATAGAGAGTTGGATTGCCGAAATGGCACATTGCTTCCCTTTCTTTATCCTTACCGAGACTCACCTGAACAACACCCATATGGACGCAGGGGTGAAAATAAAAGATTTCACCATTGTTCGTGCGGATCGCACAGACCGAAATAAGGGAGGGACAGCCATCTTTATCCATGACTCCTTTTCACTTGATGCCAAGGACACATTTTCCAATGGCTACTGTGAATCGGTATCACTATACAACAAAGCCAAGGACATAACCATTGTTGGTCTTTACAGGCCTCCCCAGGCACCTCTAAAGTACTTAGAAGAGTGCCTTAGCAAAGTCAAGTCCTTCCTTCGGAAGTACCACTCCGGAAACATACTAGTGATGGGTGATTTTAACCTCCCTCATGTGAACTGGCCCACAAATACTCCGAAGTTAGGCAAGTGCTCTACATCAGATAGGGCAGCAGCAGAACTGCTCTTTAATCTGATGGATGAGTATTTCCTGACTCTGCTAGTGCTTGAACCAACGAGACAGAATAAAACGATCTTGGATCTGGTATTGACCAATCACTCTAGCTACGTTCACAGTATTTCAGTCGAAAAAACTCTCCTCTCAGACCACGACATGGTACTCTGCAATCTTAATTCTCGACATATAAAAACCAAACCAGCCACTCCCACTCCATGGCACCCATTTGACAACATAAACTTCCACAAAGCGGACTGGGGAACAATCAGAAAGGATCTGTCTTCCATCGACTGGTCTTTTACTCTCAATTCCCCTCATATTGAGACCGCGTGGCAGCACTTTGAAAACATTGTCACCTATACATGCTCTAAACACGCTCCCAAGAAATCTACTAACACAAACAGAAACCGGCTCCCTAAAAAGAAAAAAACACTCATCAGGCGCATCAAAAGACTCAACAAAAATTCAACCAATTAAAATATTCCCACACACAACATCCACATTCAACAACAATGAAAAGACTAGAGCTGGAAAAACTTCATCTGCAGACTAACATGAAAACCTCCATTGAAAATCAAAGAGCTGTGGAGGAACAATGGGTAATCAAAAACATCAAACAGAACCCAAAAGTGTTCTATTCTTATGCAAATAAGCATAGAAGCACTGTCTCACCCATTGGGCCATTGATTGATGATAACGGCATTCCCCAACACGATGCTAAAGAAATGGCAGAAATACTGCAGAAACAATACTGCTCTGTCTTCAGTGTTCCCACGTGAGGGAAACGAACGAAGTTGACTCCCAACACAAAATCGCAGACATAACCTTCACTGCCACCGACATCGTAGCAGCAATAAATGAGGTCAAACATTACTCTGCTGTAGGCCCTGATAGATTTCCCGCTAGTCTCCTGAAGGAATGTAGATATCAACTTGCAGTCCCTCTGACCAACCTCTGGAGAAACTCGTTAGACGCAGGTTATATACCGAAACAGTTTCTATCCCAGTCGGTCATCCCGGTTTTCAAACAGGGAAACAGATCCCTCGCAGTCAACTATCGCCCAATCTCACTCACCTCCCACATCATTAAAGTGTTCGAAAGAGTGTTAAGATCAAGGATAGCTGACTTCCTGGAGACCCACAAACTCCTAAATTCAAATCAGCATGGCTTTCGCTCTGGCAGGGACTGTCTAACACAGCTCTTACACCACATTGAAGATGTACTCAAAGCCTTGGGAACAGGTTCGAACTCTGACGTCATATATCTTGATTTCAGCAAAGCGTTCGACAGGGTAGACCATAACATACTACTCTCGAAATTGGCAAATGTTGGAATCCGTGGAAAAGTTCTACACTGGATACAGTATTTCCTGGCGAATAGAACACAACATGTTGTAGTTGATGGAGTCCACTCAAACCCAGCAAAAGTCACCAGCGGTGTTCCCCAGGGAACTGTTTTGGGTCAGCTACTCTTCATAATTTACGTAAACGACCTTTCCAGTGTCGTACATCACTGCAAAGTGAAAATATTCGCTGATGACACTAAGCTCCATCAAATCGTCAATGAAGAAGCAGACCGAACTCAACTCCAGTCTGATCTATATGCTGTGAGTCAATGGGTAGACAGAAGCAAAATGCAACTGAATGAGGGAAAATTTGAGCTGATGCATTTTGGAAGAAATTCCTCACTAAAACAACCATACTCTCTTCCTTCAGGGGAACCGCTCACAGCCTCTAACAATATCAGAGACCTGCGTGTAATTGTTGATGACGATCTCAGTTGGAGTGCACACATCAACAAGAAGGTCGATATAGCTCGTAGGATGAGTTCCTTGATCTTAAGAACTTTCCGGTCCAGAGAACAAGGTGTCATCATACCACATTTTTCCTCCTTTGTACGGCCACACCTTGAATACTGCTGCCCACTGTGGTCTCCTCACACAAGACAAAACATCTCCAGAATTGAGTCACCCCAGAGGGCTCTCACTAAACAAATTGAAGGCATGGCTGCTCTCGATTATTGGGATCGCCTTAAAGCCTTGAAACTTTACTCCCTCCAGCGTCGCCGTGAGCGGTACATCATTTGTACGATGTGGAAAATATACCGCCAACTTTACCCAAACGACCTAAACATTAGCTTCAAGGTTCATCCAAGACTTGGACCACGGGCTATACGTCCCCTGCCAAATTCAAGATCACAACATACATGTACACTGCAACATAATTTCTTTTCCTCAATAGGCCCTGCCCTATTTAACATTGTCCCGAGGGAGATCAAAGAGGAAAAGGATCCCATCAACTTTAAACAGAGTCTGATAGATTCCTTCAAAGAATACCAGATAAGCCACCCATAATTGGATACAACTCACCCAACAAGAACTCACTACTTGAACAAAACTGGATACAACTCACCCAACAAGAACTCACTACTTGAACAAAACTTGACTTAAACAGGATTCGAATAATCCTATCAGGTGGTGCTATTAAGTTAGACATAGCCTGGACCAATCTCTGGTCGAAACATATCTAAGTTTTATCTAAGTTTTATATATATATATATATATATATATTCATATTTATATATATATGAAAAACATGAAGACATAGAAGACGTTGAAATATTTCTTTACTTTTCCTGAATTTTTCTTGCCACTAGGATCGAGGAATGGATTTCAGTATCTAGTTTACTGGTGCAAATAACAAGAAATCAATTTAAGTTAACTTATGCGATAGGATAAGATTCATCGTAATTATTTCTAAGTTAGACCCCCATTCCTGTAATTTGAAGCGGATAGCTTGTAGTTGATTACATTGAATACGGAGGAATACAAGGTAAAGTTGACCTCGGAGTGATATAAGTTCAAATTGTAAAAAGCCAGAAAATATACTCCGAATCATTTCCAAAGCTGTAACATATCTATCAATCAAACACATTTGTAGTGGAAGTCATATTAAGACGTGAATATGTGTGAAGTTCCTTCTCGTAGTGACCGTGAAATTAACAAATACTATTCCACTATATTATTATTTATAGTCTACTTTATGATGTTCCCTAACTCTTCTAGTAACAGTAAATGTCATAGCTCAGTATTTTAAGAAACTATTGAAAGAGAAACAAAGAATAACTAGAGATGCAATTATAACAGTAAATGCTCGTTGTTGTTGTTGTTTTATAACATTGCAATTTCACAGTATTAACATCCATACTTATAATTCACATAAATCATATAATTGGGAAATAGCATGAGCACCTGAATTTCCCATTCTCTGGTCCTTCTGTATGTGATCGTGCACTTTAAGTTTGACAATACAATGCAACTCCAGACATCTGTGTTGTTTGACTGGCTAGAAATAGCAGTTAAATCACTTTTACATCACACCAACCGCCACAAGAAATGTACGTCACATAGGGCCACGTCTACATAGTGATGTACAAAAAGAAACGTCGTGGAGATACCTGCAATATTAAGTCATCTCATTGTCTAGGACAACTCCAAGGCTAGACAACTGTTGCTGCTGCAGCACCTCATCCACTTCCACTTCATCCCCTCCAGCACCTCCCCCCTCCTCCTCCTCCTCCTAATACTACTACTACTACCACCACCACCACCACCACTACTACTACTACTATACTACTACTACTAATATTACCACCACATTAATAAATTTCTAAAGCTATACTTTGCATTCAGCTTGAAAAGCACATACTTATATCATAAGAAGTATGTGATTATCTGTCATATTAATTTTAACTATTAATTTTAACTATTAATTCATATTAATTTTAACTATTGACACACATTGCTGACTTCCCTAGAAGACAAAGTTACTAATTTTGTAAGAAAGATTTAAGAATAGGTACAACTTAGTTAAAGAGATAACTCTGTTATTGTTAAACGTTATGAATATAAATGATACAGAAAATTTGCTGTACATAAGCAAATATGTAAATGCAAAATCTTTATTATTTTCTTTTATAAAGTAAATCTATTCCATTTCCTACTTTTCTACATAATTGTCTTGTTTATTTACAATGCGAAAATCGTACTCGACTAAAATACATTAGACAAATTTACTGTTATTCATGTAAATCTTGCATAAATAATAGCACTGCCTATTTCAGTAATCAAATAGTTTTCGAGTCTCTAGAAGCAGGATTTTAGATTAAATTTGTCAACTATTTATGTGTCCTCTTTTCAAGAGAAGCGTCATATATTGGTGAACAATCAACAGCGTTGGGAAGCATAAAGATAAAAGTTGTAGTTGAGAAAACTTTAGCTAACATATAGGAATGGAAGCCATCTGAATGTTGGTAAGGATTTACCTGTATCATGGTCAATAGCAGCGAGTATTCAAACGCCGACATCATGATTTCGGTTCAAAGAGTGATTTGTGAGAAATGTAGAGGCTGTAAGATGTGATATGTACATCATGGAAACAAAGTTACCCCAAAGTTGCTGGAATGATTCGTCTCCTTGCTCTATCTCAAGTGGTTGTCGTAAAATATTTACGAATTCACCAGCCCTAATTTCTGGGATCCTAATTTCCCCAATTTTAATTCAACGGGTTACTATGTGTTGGGTGCAGTTGAGAAAGTCATCAAGTGCGCTGCCTGCAACGCTAAGGCCGAGGTGTTCGAAGAGTTACCTTTGTACACATTGAGAAATGCATGTACCAAGTTTCGGACCTGTCTTGAGGCCGTGTTGGAAATTGAGGCCGCTACCTTGAGTAAAGAATTATTTTCTAACCACAATCTCGTTAATATCTAAAAACAAAAATATATATTTTATTTTTGGATGGAATATTGTATTTTCTTGATATTTTATGCAAACTATCTAATTTAACCCGAACACAGCTCAAAGAAGTGGGGGAGCAATATTTCAATTACGTCGACTCTAATAGAATACTTGTTATTTCATCGATACTAAAGAGAAGGAAAACCAAAGTTCAATCTGAGTTCAAATAACACCCTGTCGGCAAAATCTGAACTCCGGATATGAAAAGTTGTGGATTTGTTCTTCATCCGTCTTTTTCTACTTTAATTTTGCAAATTACCATATTTTCTGTACATTAGTTATGATAAATTTATCAAAATTTTGTTTTTGTATAACTGCACTTCAATGACTGAATCCAATATACGTGAATGTTGGGTTTCTTAGTTTTATTTTAGAGTGTTACGTTTATATCTGTATGAGAAGCGTGGAAATGTGTTTCTGAAAGCCTAAACTACATTGTGGGCATAATTCTAAACAACCGAGCCTATTAAAAACACTTTTTTTCAATCCAAGTTACATTAAATTTGGTTAAATCCGACAGTCCAATATATTCTCATATGTTAGGTACGTCTATAGGAACGTATGTTTGTATGTAAAAATATAGTTTTAAAACACAAATGGGGAATTCATTACATTCTGATGCGTTTAAAAATGTTAAGTCATTTCTCTCCTACCTGCAAAACACGGGACACACCACCGGATTATATGCAGATTTTGAGCTGCATCAGAGTGGGTGAAAATAACTGCACTGAGTGATCATTTGACTGGTCCTAACTACATAATATAGTCCAGAATGCATTGTGCAAGAACAAATTAATCGGAATATCATGATTGATTATGGCTACGCTTGGGCTTAACAACAACAATAACAAGAATATCAATAAGATTCTATAATGGTAAAATATACATCGAATAATAAAATGTATTTGCATGCTTATTCTTGATCTGTGATTTACGTTTGTTTTTCAGAAAAGTGGCCAAACGAAAACTTTTATTTTGGATTGTGTAAAGACATGAAGAAAGACGTCTTTCTATGGCAGAATGGAGAAGCACCTACTTATGATTTCTGGATGGTGGATAGGCCTGACAATCATGGTGGCATTCAGCACTGTGGACTTTTAGACGAGAGAAGTAATCACAGATGGAATGATGAAGGTTGCAACGAGCAGGGCTGTGAGAGATATATATGCGAGATAGTCATGCAATAAATGTGTAACTGGAAGAACTGTAATTACACAAGCACAAACAAACAAACAAACACACACACACACACACACACACACACACACATATGCACACACACGCACACACACACACACACACACGCACGCTCACACATGCACAACCATGCATACATACAGAATCACACTATTTATGTAAGTATATATATATTTGTGTACGTATACATATATACCTATATATATGTATAAGTATGCATATATTCATATACATACATACATCCATACACACACACACACGCATGTTAATGGGCAATATATGGATTTATATAATCCGGTGGTAATCACACAAAAAACTGCTGTAGTGGAACGAACTACAAACCACATAATAAACCAATGCCTATGAGGGTATTGTAGAATCCTATGCATTTGGAATTCAGTTAATCCAATCAGTGAAGATCATTTCAGGAGAAATATATATAGAATACAAGCAGAGATACCCGGCGTTGCCCGTGTTACATGCTACTGAAGAATTAGACTTTTCATATTTTTATATGATTCAAATTTCATCAAAATTGGAGATTAAGAATTTTAATTAGAGTTCTTTCCTTCTTTACGCACATTAACAAACATTATAATTATGACTATTTATCCGATACTACTCATCTTTATGCCCAAATCCCAAAATCCAAACCTTATAAAAGCTATTCAAAGGTTTTTGCTCCTGAAAAAAAAAAGGGTACATGGAGCTCTAAAATGTGGGAGTTAAGGCCCCTATTAGGGGGTTATAAAGTCAAGTAGAGAAGTTGACTTGTTGGGAATCTTTTTTAACTTGTGTCTTATATCTATTGTTTAAATTTCTTTGAACTCGGAAATATATGAATGTTCACTGCGTTTGTAAAAGAGAGCAAAGCTACAGGAAACCAAGAGACGAATGATCACAATAATCAGTCAGCTAGAAATTAGAAGGGCGTGACCCAACTGAAATAAACATTAACAACTGTGTGACGTATGGGCTAAGGGGAAATGAAAGTGTCACCTCTGGGGTTTGCCAATAATCGCTATACCGATAGCTAACTGAACAGAATAAATTTGCAATCTATAAATCTATTTGAATGGCCAGTCACTTATCTGGAAAGGCCTTGAAATCAATGTTATCATCTGGGGACGATCTCAAAGAAGGTCTGCAACCAAATCACTTTACGCAAAATAACACTTTGCAACTGAACCAGTGTAGGCTAACATGCCTCTCCTTAGTTGACAATTTATGCACCACTTTTCAGAAATCACAATCTAAGTATGTCTCAAAGCAAACTCTTACACTGTTGTACCATTGAATAACAAATAACGCTCATCTTGTATGGTCGGGTGACTCTACAGCTTCCATGACTACTACTGTATTCGTCTTGGCCTGGGAAAACTGACTAAATTGTGGGGGTTAGTCCCCTAGTAAGGGGTTTTACTAACTGCTATGAAGTTAAAATTTTAGGAATATTACTTCATTTATGTCTAATATCTATGGTAAAAATTACATGTATATACATGTATATATATATATATATATATATATGTATATATATATATATATATATATTATATTATATATATATATATATATGCACATATACATACATGTATGTGTGTGTGCATATAAATATCATTTTATCACTATGATAGATAGCTAGCCAATACACATTATTTTCTCTCCTTGTTTCTTTCTGTGTTGCTTTCTGTCGCAGAGCATAGGCTCGAAACGTTAAAGACCTTTTCACTTCTCCAGCGTTAAACTAATACATATGTCTGTTGACTACAACACTTGTTTTCGCCTTTTGTTTTTTGCGAATTCTCTCCCTATATATGTATATATATATATATATATATATAATATATATATATATATATATATATATATATATATATATATATATATGTATATATTATTACAAATTTGGGATTTTACCAACAGGATCACAACTTCAATTCCAGGACAACCTTATTTTCTGGAGTACACAGAAAGTTATATCCCAAATACTAATCTAATAATATAATCATTTTAAAACCTACTATATCGTACGATAAAATAAATGACATCAGAATTAATGAAAAATTATTTCAAAAAATATATATATATGTATATATATACCTTACCCGTTATTAGTCTGTGGGGACAGAAGATAATATTAAACAACGCTACACGTGTTTCTGCGCTGGTGGTTTGTTGGATCCTACTTAACCATACAAATTCAAAGATTTTTTCATTAAAGATGTTTTCATTAAAGACAAGAATATATATATATATATATATATAATATATATATATATATATATATATATATGTAACTTCCTAATATAATTTTACAAAACTTAAAGATTTTAAATATTAAATAAATTAAAAATTCATAAGAATTTAATAAAATTAAACACCTAAAAATATAATAACGATATATATATATATAGAAATGACTAAACATAAAGAAACCTTCATTGACTATTTTATAACCTCGTCAAATTAAACCACCCATCTATATAAACTTTGATAATTTTTTGTGAAATTTACCCCTATCAATACTAGTATATATTACCATTATTACAGTAAAAAACAGGAAAAAACAGGGAAAAACCTCTATATATGTTATAAATGTATTGAATAAATCTAGTAAATGAAAATATCTACCGCAATTAATAAAGGAAGAATATTTATCTGCATGTTTACTTCTTCTTTAACCTGTGCAAATAGTTGAACCTTCTGTTCTGTGCTAAGTATTATGAGAATAAAAACACTACTCTAAAAACAAAAAATTCTTTAAGTCTAATATCATTTGAAAGGTTAAATTCAAGGGGAGATAATTATAAGATACTCTTTAGGTATATTTGGATTTTTCTCGTGTTAAAGATTTAGAGATTTATTTTATTTAATATGTGGCCAGTATAATCCTTTTTAAAGTAATATTCTTTACATTTATTCTTGCTTTTTGGTATATCCGTATCTAATACTATTATATTGTTCTATTAAAACTACTTTTAACCATATATATATATATATATATATGTATGTATGTATGTATGTATGTATGTATGTATGTATGTATGTATGTATATATTAGCAGTTAAGCCTGGTTTCACCCGGTCTGTTTGGATGATATGGCTGAGATCGTTCGGTTAGGCATAATCTGTAACACCGTTTCTCAACCTTATCATTTCGGGTTCCCTGTTTCGATTGGAGCTTCCAGCTGTATGGAAATTCATCTCCCCCACTCCTGCTTCAGGAGTTGTGAAGGAAGAATTTGTACGTAGTTTGTTTCTGAGAGCTATTGTATTGAATCTCTGTCTAATTATTAAAACATTTATTTAATTATGAACATAGAAAGAAATTATACATTAATCCCTATTTTTGTAAGTAGTTGTATCCGTAAAAATATTTTTGCAAAGAGCAGAAGTTGAAAGAAGATATGTGAAATGGACGTGTGTGTGTGTGTGAGAGAGAGTGTGTGTGTATGTGTGTGTTTGTGTGTATGCGTGCGTTCGCCTGTGTATGTGAGAGAGAAAGAGAGATAGAGTGAGTGAGTGAAGGTGTGTCTCACTAAGTTATGTTGGTTGGCGCGGCGACTACGAAGCTTTTGAGGCGGCAGATGAATGGTGTGATTTGAAAGATGTGAAGAAATGCCGTCTTTTCAGTGGAGCGCTTCTTTGTAGGCAACGTTTCTCGTTTTCCCTTCTGATGCACAAATGTATAGACTTTGTGGCCTGCCAACACGGGAGCATCCAACGTAAAGTTGACCGTGAGAGGAAACTTGCTCTGTGAGATTTAAACCAACCATTTGCAATGATTGAACCTGTGCCTTATTTATTGTCATTGCAAAGGAGAGTTTGATAGGAAATTGAAGCTGCTTAAACTTGTAGATCGTACCGGAGGGAGTGAGGGATATTGGAAGTATAAGAACAGCTTGACCAGCGCCTCAATGAGAAGATTCCCCATGGCTGAGCCACGACTAACATTGCAAGTTGGACTTTCCTGTTTGGTCAGGTCTAGTGGTGATTTGAAGGCTGAGTGTGCCGTACGACCGCCATGCAGTAGAGTTGCCGCAATGCCGCTGGATGCAACCCCTATGGCAATCCGATTATCCTGGCGAATTTTGGCTAGCAGGAGGTTCATGAGAAAAGTTTTTCCGGTTCTGTCGGGAGCATCCAATAAAGCAGAAATTGAAAGAAGATATATGAAATGGATGTGTGTGTGTGTATGTGTGTGCTTTTCCGGCTAATTCGACGGAATTTTGCAGTCAGCAGGAGGTGGTTTGAGTTTATCTCTCGAGTCGAAGTGTTGTTAATTTGTCTGTTATAGCAATGCCCAGACAAGTGAAAATGTCTTCGTTTTTTACTCCATCGCCTGCAGTAAAAGGAGTCAAGAGCCCTTCTCCGTAAAAAAATTTTACATTTGTAATATAGGACTGGGTGGAAAGGATGTGTGTGTGTGTGTGTGTGTGAGAGAGAGAGAGAGAGAGAGAGAAGAGAGAGAGAGAGAGAGAGAGAGAGGAGAGAGAGAGACAGTGCGTGTGTGTGTGCTTGATGGGGTGTACGATATGGCCGAGAGAGTTAACTGAAATTTTGTCATTCACTTGTAGTGAGTGAATGTGTGAGAAAAGGAAAGAGAGTTTGTGTATGTTAGCGGGGAAATTCCATTAGAACATGTTTTAATCGATTTTCTTAGTAACTGTGGGGGCTAGAAAAGAAAATACAAAATGCATTCCAATCTATGTATCCGTCTTCACATGTGTGCCATTTTTCACACGAATCCACACTACCGTTTGGCTTTGAACCTCAAGACAAGAAAGAATACAACGCTCGGCCATGTGCAATTTATTCTATCTATCTATCTATCTATCTATCTATCTATCTATCTATCTATCATCTATCTATCTATCTATCTATCTATCTATCTATCTATCTATCTATATATATATATATATATATATATATATATATATATATATATATATATATATAGATAGATAGATAGATAGATAGATAGATAGATAGATATATAGATAGATAGATAGATAGATAGATAGATAGATAGATAGATACATACATACATACATACATACATACATACTACATACATACATACATACATACATACATACATACATACAGAAAGGTAGATTGATAGATGCAATTGATTGTGCAAATGAAAATATGAGACACTGCTTTGAAGAATTTTTTGTCGAACGGATCGACCTCAGGGCTATTATATATTTTGATAAGCCTAGTAATTATTCTATCAGTCACTTCTTGTCAAACCAGTAAGCTACGGAGATGTAAATATACCAAAATCAGTTGTCAAGCAGTGATGAAGAAGAAACACAGACACAAAGACACACATACACTTAGATATATGCATATATATATACGATGGATTTCTTTCAGTTTCTGTTTACCAAATCCGCTCAGAAGACTTTGTTTGATCTGAGGCCTTAGCAGAAGACACATAACAAGTTACCACACAGTGGGACTGCTTTGGAACCAAGTTTCTTACCACTCAGCCACACCTGCACCTATATATATATATATATATATATATATATATATATATATATATATATGAACATGCTTTAAATAAAAGCAGCAGAAATATAACAAAAGCTGTTACTTAGAGTTTCACATTCCCGTTCGTAAAATGGAACAGAAATAACGATAAAGCATATTACTCTATCTCTGGTATTTGAGTACTCTTTTTTCCACCTTGTTTCGTATTTATGTGCGTACTCCGGTATATATATATATATATATATATATATATATATATATTATATATATATATATATATATAATATATATATATATATTATATATATATATAGATATATATATATATATATATATATAGGAATGGTTGTGTGGTAAGTAAGTTTCTTACTAACCAGATAGTTCTGGGTTCAGTCCCATTGCATGGCACCTTGGGCAAATGTCCTCTACTATAACCTCTATATGTATGTATGTATGTATACATATACATATGTAACATGTGCACACACACATATATATATATACACATATATACATTCATATGAATATTTATACATATACACATATTAATACCTTAATATATATAAGGTGGAAAAAAGAGTACTCAAATACCAGAGATAGAGTAATATGCTTTATCTTATTTCTGTTCCATTTTACGAACGGGAACGTGAAACTCTAAGTAACAGCTTTTGTTATATTTCTGCTGCTTTTATTTAAAGCATGTTCATATATAAAATTATATAGAACAAAATTAGATATACGATAAAACATTTACTTATAATTAAGTAAAGTACAAAATAATAAATAAATAGTATATATATATATATAGGAATGGTTGTGTGGTAAGTAAGTTTCTTACTAACCAGATAGTTCTGGTTCAGTCCCATTGCATGGCACCTTGGTCAGATGTCCTCTACTATAACCTCTGGCCGCCCAAAAGAGACCGATAGAATAAGTACAGCGTTTACAAAGAATAAGCCTTGGGGTCGATTAAATTGGTTGTCCAATATGACCGCAGACAAATAAATGAAACAAGTTAATAAATAAAGGAATGTATATATATATATATACATATGTATATTTGAGTAGAAAAATGAAATATCTTTTTATGGATAATTCGTTTAACCGATACCTGGGTAGAAAATTCACATCAGAAATAACACGGTTGAAGTTACGTGCCTAGGGCAGAGACTACGTGTTTTCGTGTGGAAATTTGTGTCTATTTTTATAAAATTTATGAATAAATGAAAGAATGGAGTTGAACGACAAATTAACAAATTTCCTTTATTTTCGACATATGTTTCGAAGGCTGCATATTCCTAATTGTGAAGGAATAAGGAGTACATTATGCCGCTTTCTCATCAGGAAAAACAAGGAATTTATGTCAACATCAAGATTCCCAAAAACTTTTAGATGACTGCTGTCACGGAGCAGAATCTTGATGTTGACATAAATTCCTTGTTTTTCCTGATGAGAAAGCGGCATAGTGTACTCCTTATTCCTTCACAATTAGGAATATGCAGCCTTCGAAACATATGTCGAAAATAAAGGAAATTTGTTAATTTGTCGTTCAACTCCATTCTTTCATTTATTCATAAATTTTATAAATATATATATATATATATATATATATTATATATATATATATATATATACTTTATTTAAAGCAGCAGAAAATTCAACAATATCTGTTACTCTGAGTTTCTCGTTGCCGTTCATCAGACAGTTTTTGCTAGAATGGAACTGATATATCAATTCAATCCAGACTCTTACAAACGCTACACCTTTAAAAAAAATGGACTTGTTTGATTGGCTCTTTAGAAATAACGGTCAATCTTCGAGCGATAAACAAAGAAATGAGCTCAAAAATATATGTATATATATATAAAAAAATTATAAAAATTATAAAAATTATAAAATTCGAGGAAAAAACCTTACATTGAATAAAATACATATTGACGTTAATGAAGGAAATATAATTAATGCATGGAAATTAAAAGCATTATAAATATTACACTGCAATACATATTCATATTAAAGTGTACATATATATATCAACATACACAGAAGGATGCGTGCAAACGCCATACATATACAGACGTATAAATATAAATCTAAAATATACACACAAATGCATGCATACATATATGTACGCAATCTGTCTCGCACGCAAGTTAAAATCATCGATGCTAATGTAGCGTTTCTTATTTACGGAGTAAAGCTTAAGTAAGGGGGACGCAAAGTTGTATGTACCAGTATCAGTTAGAGAAAAAAAACGAAAGAAAAGAAGAGAGAGAAAAAGGAACGAAGAAGGGGGAAGGAAAAAAGAAAAAGGAGGGGTGGGGTAAAAACGAAATAAGAAAAATTAAGTATACAAGCTGTGTAACCGCGTTATTGACATATATAGAGACAAGTATAAAAATACACAAGTTCGAATGGATACATACACATACACTCGCGTATGTGTGTGCTTAAGCACAAACATACGCTCACTTACACAGACACAGAGACGTATGCTTACAAATACATATCCATGGCTATACACATATTTACATCAAAATTCTAAGTTTTGACAACATTGCTTTTTAAAAAAGGTGAGTGCAATAATGAAAAATATACGAAAGACATATAAAAATATAACACCCTATGTTGGATCATCTATAAATTAAAAATCAAGGTAATCCTATACAATACAATAACATGAAATAATCAAAGCCGAAGGTTTTTCCTAATGTATATGTAGAAATATAAACAAAATAAACAAAATATATGCATGAGACTTTGCTATACGGAATGAAATCTGCATAGCGCGTAACAAATCCATCGTCGCGTTTACATACTAGTCCAAGAGTCAAAATCAATATTTCAAAAATCAAAAATACAAAATATATACTCTATCTATATGGTATATTATATTTGACATTTTAAATTTGGTTGCGTGCCTACATAAGTTCATTAGCTCACTTCTTTGATTCAAAGAATTATTGTCTTTGAATAAAATATACAGTTTCTCTAATAGGCAAAGCTTGCATTAAAAATTATTTCTGTGTGCTCCATGCCTGTATGGTGCCGCTCTATCCAGAATGCTCCATGTCACGTTGAAAGGTGGGGTTTCCTTTCCTTTTAGTTCCCAGACATATTTTGCTAGGCTGGTCCTCTTCCTATTCTCTGGGTATCTAAATGAATTTTTATGTGAATAAAATCGTGTTTTAAATGAATTTTCTGAAGCCCCTGTATATGTCTTGTATTCCGATGAGCCTTCTATTTGCACCTTGGCTCTATAAACTACTCCTTTAACTAGACATTTCCCTTCTAACGGACACGAGTTTTCGTTTTTGAAATTGCATTTCTTAATGGGCTCGGCACCATGTCTAATCTCAATCAGATTCCTAGTATGCTGGCTAATGTAAGAGGCGAAATTTCTGCAACAAGAATAGCTAACCTTCAGGGTTCTTCTATTAAATATCCTATAGAATTTATGGCCCTGCTTAAAATGCTTAGAGACTAATCTCAAAAATGCCTTACCTATATTAGTCTTTACGGCCAAATTGAAAGCCCATTCGTTTTTTTCTCTAACTGATACTGGTACATACAACTTTACGTCCCCCTTACTTAAGCTTTACTCCGTAAATAAGAAACGCCACATTAGCATCGATGATTTTAACTTGCGTGCGAGATAGATTGCGTACATATATCGGTTCCATTTTAGCAAAAATTGTCTGATGGACGGCAACGAGAAACTCAGAGTAACAGATATTGTTAAATTTTCTGCTGCTTTAAATAAAGCATATTTCTCTACCACTGGTATTTGAGTACTATTTTTTCCACCTTGTTTCACATTTATGTGTTTACTCCGGTATATATATATATATATATATATATATATACGTTACCTATTATGCGTATATATATCAAGTTTATATTTCTGTGCGTGCGCATGTGTTCATGCATGTATGTATATATGTATGTATGTATGTATGTATATATGTATATATGTATGTATGTATGTATATATATATATATATATATATATATATATTAAACTATAAAACAATACTGGGAGGATAGAGACGGAACGAAGTGAAAATTCGAAAAGTCGAAAATTCGAACGAACCCGACGCGAGCGCTGTCAGACAATAGTGTAATAAATAAAATATATGCATACATACAAACATATATGTACGTACCGACATCTACATGTATATATACATGCATATATAAATATATATACGTACAGGACACCACAAAAAGACGTAAAACTCAACAGAAACGATAACGGAAAAGCCGTTTTGTTACAACAGACGGACGAGAACGAAAACAGGAAAAACATTAAGTACAACAGAAAAACGAGGTACAGGAGATGCTACACAAGGAAAAATCCCCTTCATCAGCTGTCACTAGCAGACATAGCGTGTTTCGAAGGCAAGACAGGACACGTCTGGTCATGCTAGGCCTTCCTACGAGAGAATTAAAATAAAATAATCTCGCAGAGGGGTAAAACAAGCAAGAAAAAATGTAACACAAAAAGGGACGTAACAAAGAACTGCACAATAAAATACAAGAACAAAATACCAGTATTCAACCCAAGAATAACAATGGAGCGGTACGTACTTTAAACTTACAACAAAAAATGTACGGAAAGCTACACGTGCGAAATAATGTGACAACAGAAATTAACGGACCGATACCCTACGAAAATGACGACCGTCAAAATAATGGGCCGGGCGTTGTTCCTCATGTCCCGCAAATAAAACCCAAAAGACATAAATGGACACGTGAGGAATACATTTCTATCTTACACGCATACTTCACAGCAGTGCTCTACCAAAAAAATGAAAAGACAACAACACATACATATAAAATATGGAAGGAAAATAACATAAATATAGACTTGGATATAGCAATGAACCCTAATAAATTAGCTAACGTACGAAGATACATTCTCAAAGCAAAAGAAATATCAGAAATAGAAATAGAACATCTAAAAGAAACAATACACAAGGAAAATGTAGATAGAAGCCACACAACAATACCCAATAATATAAACACTGAAATATTAAAACACGAAGACAAACGAAACATTCCCAACAAACACGATGTAAACAACGAAGGGGAGCCTAATGATTATGATAATATAAAAAGTAAAATAATCAAAGAACTGAAAACCACAGAGCTCAAAATGGCCCACCGACCATACCTCCCAAGAATCAAAATAGACGAAACAAAACACCAATTATAAACAGCATAAAACTAACCGTCACTGAACTAATAGCCACTGAAACAAAAAGCGACATCACTGAGCTAAATGACTTAGTATACGCAGCAGCCACTGCAGCCACAGAAGAAGCTGGATACTCACTCAAACCCATCCAAACAGGAGTACCAACACCCAAACAAACCCTGTGGATAAATAACATCCAAAACAAAATACAAAAAATGAGAAAAGATCTGTCGATTCTTAATGAAATCAGCAGACAATCAACGCTACTGAGCAACAAAAAGAAAACAAAAATACTCCGCAAATATAACATCACAGAAAAAGATTTACCTGAGATAAAAGAAAAGCTGAAGCAAGATATCCTTGCCAAAGCACAAAGAATCCGCCGGTACGAGAACCGCCAGCGCTTCTTTGAACAAAACAAAAAGTTCAACTCCAGCCCCAAAAAGTTCTACCAAGAACTTGGCAAAAATAAAATAGAAATCACTGCAGCACCAACGGCAGAAGAAGTGGAAGAATTCTGGAGAGAAATATGGTCGGCGAACGAACAACCAAAAGAAAGGAGTATCAAAATAACAAACTCGGCATCTGAACAACTTTGGATCACCATAACAACTGAAGAGGTCACCCAGGCACTGCAAAGACTAAGCAACTGGAAGGCACCTGGGCATGACAAGATCCCCAACTTCTGGTTGAAATATCTAACAGGAATGCACAAAAAGCTGGCTGAAAACTTTAACAACATGCTAGCAGAGCCAGAGACAAGGCCTGAATGGCTCACGAAGGGGAAAACCATCTTAATTCCCAAATCAAATGAGACAGCAAAACCAGAAAACTACATACCAATAACCTGTCTCCTTACAATGTTCAAGGCATTTACTGCAGTGATATCGCAAAGGTTGAACAAGCACCTGGACGAAAACAAACTGTTCCCAGAAGAGCAGAAAGGATGCCGCAAAAGCTCATATGGCTGTAAAGATCAACTAATGATTAATAAAGCCATAACTGAAGACAGCCACAGAAAGAAGAAAGGCCTCAGTATGGCCTGGATCGACTACAAAAAGGCGTTTGATAGCATCCCCCACACATGGATCCTCGAAACACTAGCCATTAACAAAGTAGCACCAACAATCATAAAATTCATAGGGCACTCTATGAATAAATGGCAAACAGTCCTACACCTCCAAACAAAAGAGGGACTCATGAAAACCAAAGACATCCCCATTAGAAAAGGAATATTCCAAGGAGACACGCTCTCTCCACTCCTTTTCTGCTTGGCACTGTCACCCCTATATGATTTGCTAAATAGAACTGGATGTGGATATAAATGTTACGGCAAAACGATCAGCCACCTTTTATATATGGATGACCTAAAACTATACGCTGCAAATGACAACAGCTGGAAACACTATTAAAGACAGTTCATGGATTTACCAAAGAAATAGATATGAAATTTGGATTAGAAAAATGCGCCAAAGTAACCCTGAAAAGTGGAAAACTAGTGAAGAGTAGCAGCATCACACTAGATAAAACCAATGAAATAAAAGAATTAGACCAAAGCCAAACTTACAAATACTTAGGAATCCATGAACTAGATAAGACACAACACACACAAATGAAAGAGAAAAT
>NW_021834361.1:0-49095 GCF_006345805.1 Octopus sinensis
ATAGATATCCTTAAGAATGTAAACCCGGTGGTTTGATAGTTAGGCTTTAAAGACATGCCCAATTCGTCAATCTCCTGAAATTTCCACTTTTTTTGCACGTGGACTGAAGAATAAATACCTCAAATCCGAAAACACGGACCACGCTCTTCTATGCAAAAAATGGTGACAAATTCGCTGACTATGCAGGTACGAGACCGCCCAGGCTCTGAGTGAGGACCAGTACGACATAGTAAACCGTATAAATGTACTAACATTTGCTTACGCTCTCTGAGAGGACTTTTCTACTAAGGATAAGAAGGAATTGGGTTTTTGTTTGGGATTATCTCAGTTGCTTTGGTCAAGGACCGGGCTGTGAGTGGTCGAAATGATGAATATTGGAGTGCATCCACTCTCGTAGTACTATTCTGCATCATTGGCGAGTTCCGTAAAATCGAGTCTCACTTGAGTCTCATCGTTGAATACAGACCTTCGGAGAAGTTAACTTTGTCAATTCATTTTAGGAAATTGTCTTCCCTTTTGAGGAACATTATGGTATTGACTCGGTTCAGTGGTGATTTGGGAATTGCGGATCGCTCAATTTTCAACAATTCGGTAATGTGGATATATCTAGTTTTAGTTCGCCCAGATAGTATAGAGAACTTTCTTCGGAACTACATCATGGACGTGTGCTCGATATATGTGATATTTGATTTTTACATATCAAGGCACTCACGGAAATGAGAAGGTCCATTTGCAAAGTGACCCCAGTTTCCGAAGACAACCATCTGGTCTGATTATCTTATCACATTTTTAGAGTGTTGTGTTTGAAACGGTAGAGAGTTATCACCTTCTAGAGCAGAGGTTTCCAAGCTTTTTTTTACGCGCCTCCCTTAGAGAAAAAGTACAATCTTGCGCCTCCCTTTATATTCCATAATATAATACAATTATTATTTTATCAAAAACAATTTTTTAAAACAAAAAGTTAATGAGATAATTTTTTTTCCATCTTGGCGCAAAGTTTTTCAAATCTTGGTGTCATCGCAGAGAGTGCTACTCTTAGCTCATTAGTCACTACTAAACGAGTTCGATATTTAGATTTAATTGCAGCTAGTGCAGAAAATCCAGTTTCGCATAAATATGAAGTAGCAAATGGCAACAAAACTTTCATTGCTTTATTCGACAAAATTTCATATTCCGTTCTTACATTCAACCAAAAAGAAATTAGCGGTTCTCTCTCAAATTTTTGTTTCAATAATGTATCGCATGACAATTCTATCAATTTTTCTTTTTCAAAAGTTGTCAATGCAAATTGATTATCTTCTTCATCAATAATGGATTCTGTATCCATTCGAACATTTTACAGTCGAGATCTTTAAAATAGTGAGCAAAATGCTTCAACAAACAATCCAAATGTTCAGCAAATATGTCTTTGTTTGCTTCAATGTTCACTATGGCGCAAAAGTGTTTCCTAACAATAAGTAAGATGGAAAGTATTTTCTTGTCTTTGGAGTGGTATTGATTATATTCCAATCATTTTGATTTTTTGAACCATCGTCAAAATCTTTATTATTCGTGAATTTTCTTTTGCAACCACTCAAGAATTTATTCATGTGTTAAAATTATTTAATTGTCTAATAAATTAAATAAATTTTTGAAAAAATATAATTTTTAAATTAATAACTCTTATTATCGGAATATAGTCACGTTTTTTACATAGATATAATTTTCTAAAAAATGTTTCTGAAATACTTTTCGCGCCTCCCTTGACACGAGTCAACGCCTCCCTAGGGAGGCGCGCCTCCCCATTTGGAAACCTCTGTTCTAGAGCAAGCAAAATTCACGTTATTTTTAATTCAGAGAATTTTAGGTTGAATGACAACACAGTCAAGATTTCCTCGATAACAGGTGACAAGACTCTGACTTTTCTGACCTCTTCGAAGGCAGAAAGGTCAAGTAATATCTGTTCACTTGGAAGCATCATTGATTGGAGTGCAACTCATTCACAAAATCTTAACGTTCAAAAATCGTTTTTCGACACCGTTTTAATTATCAAAGACTGAGTTTAGGACTTTGTTTTTTCACCTATTGACTTTTCGTCCATTTCGAAAAATTCCTCGTTTGGCATTCAAATATTTCAAAGCGAAAAGGGAACATTGAAGATCATTCGCTGCGTCGATTTCAAGTTTTATCTTTGAGCATTGTGTTAGTGAGGCCAATGATCTCCATTCGCTAATAAATCTTGTACACAGCAGGAATATTGTTCACCAGCATATCTTTGGTTATTATGGAGTTTCGATTAACGATGTTTTCGTTTCGGTCGCCTTTAGTGGGTTTAAAAGTATGTTTCTCAGAATAATGGGTAAAGTGAATTCTTTGAGGGAATGCATGACGGTTAGTGAATTTAAATGCTTTGAAGTGATCAATTATGTCGAACAGCTGATCAATGCTCTCATTTTTTGGGTATTTTGTGCCAAAGTGTGTATCTTAGCATTCTCGTGATTTCATTCATTACTATATTTCTGCAGAGACAGTCTTTCTTTTAAATACACAAATCAAAATTGAGATTTTTGATATTTCTGTATTTTTGAACGTAGGGGCCTTGATGGTACAGTGCTTGACATACTTGGTAGCTTTCTTAAGTTCCTGGGTTCGAATCTCACTGTGTTGCACATGCGGGGCTATAAACATTATGGCTTTCGTGAAAAGTGCTATAATAATAATAGTAGAAACAAGTAATTTACTGTGATGAATATCCTGCAATTGCTCCGGAAATCTGGAAAAATGATATCATCACTTTTCTAAAAAGGTTATGTTTTTTGAATATCGACAGATTGACGTCTGGGGAGTGGGAACGGTGGTTTTGGAGTTGTTGGGGAATAAAATCTTCCACGCTTCCTTGGTTTGGCTGATATTTTTATTTTAGCTGACAAATGAAATTGAACTTGTTCCTGAAGCAAAAAATCCCAATTTTCGAGCTTCGTTGGAATCCTTGAAGGAAGACACATTTTTAAGTTAAGGAATAAATGGAATTTTCAAGATGATCATAAGTGACTTTAAAATTATGTTTTATATTAATTTTTAAATAATTGATCATTTCTTTTTAACAAAATAATCTTAATATTCAAGGTCATTACAAATAAAGCCTCAAGAGAGCTCTACACGACGAAACCTAGCATGAATGATCAAGTTTGAATATTCCATGGAAACTAACAAAAGTCCAGTTGATTGTATTCACAAAACGGAACAATGAGAACGTCAATACGAATACATTCCAACAGCTGTCAAAGTGCGTCAATATTTGTCCTGCCTATACTCCAATACAATTCGCGAGCGTAAAGGAATTTTTTAATCTAAAAAATTGAGCCTAAACGTAAAGTGCAGGAATCCCTGATGGGGACTAGAATAGGTCCTGTTTTCCGTGCAAAGGGCAAGTCGTACCTTTTTAGCATTGGGTGCCTTCGAGACAGAATCATAGTATATTAATTTTTAGTTAAATGGTGAGAAATATAATATTTTTTTTATATAATAAACATTAATTAATTATATTAAATTTGAATTACGTCCTTCCGAAATGCTTGGTTTAAGTGACACTCAAAGTATTACAAAAAGAATACTTATAAATCATCAACTTTATTTTAAATAATACTTTTCAGAAATAGGAATCTGGCTGGTGAGTTTTGGACTGATTTCACTCTCTTTGGGCCTTTTTTTGTTTCTCAATCGAGGCCTTCTCACCATGGGCAATGTTTAGAGCAATGTTTAGTCACATTACAGGTGTTGATTGTTTCGGGGATTGTTTTGATTATTGGATTCGAAGGATCCTTCCGATTTTTTTTCCAACGAAATAAACTTACATCCACAGCTGCATTTCTATTCGGAATTTTTTGTATTTTTTTAAATTGGAAATTGATTGGAATTGTAATCGAATTGTACGGCCTGGTCATGTTGTTGAGGTATTTTCGGACGTATTTTGTAGAGGGTTTTTCCCCGTGGTGCTGGGATATGTTTCCCGAGTCCCTCTGATCGGAGCCCTGGCCAGGATGCCCATTTGCACGAAGGTTGCACTCATTTCTTTACTCTAGTTTGTCGAATTGCTTTCGGGGAATGCGCCTATCCTTTAATCACACATTTTTAATATTGTTTTTAAATATAGATTTATTTGGATGAGTTATTTATTGAGTGAAAATTAGTTTATTTTATTTCTAAAACTAAAAGGTTGATTGAATTGACCAGATTTTGTAGGCCGTAACAAAAAGTTATTTGTAGGGCAAAAATATATTTATAGTTATTAAAAGTGAAATAAAATTACTATTAATGGAATGTGAACTGGTTGATGCGGTTATGGACACTCAGTGTTTTATAAATGAAAACTTTTCAAAGTTAACAATCGATGGAGTCAACATAATAAAGAGAAACTATCACAAGACCAACAAAGTAAACATGTTTATAGAGGAGGTGGGCATCCACTGCTAAATAAATCAGGTCACCGACTCTCTGCTGTCCTCCATTCGTACACATTTAGACATGATCGATCCTTTTTCCGTAAAATGACCATTTTGTTGTTTATAGAGCGAAGAGACCCTTTATTTGGGAGATGGGTATGTCCTCAGTGATGACCACCCCCGAGATATGGAAATAACTGGTACACACTAAAATAAACAGTCAGTTAAATTGTTCGTCAACGAGCTGGAAACTGAGGCCATTTTGAGTGGAGAATTGAATAGATGTATTCCTCGTTGATATTGCAGTGAGGGGGGTTCTCGGAGTGGGGTGCCTCAACAGGGTCATTCTCTCATATTCGGGGGATAAAAATGTGATCAGTGAAACATTCATGGCACATTGGAGAGAACTTGAGTTGTGTGGTGTGGCCAACTCGTTGGGGGTTGCTGATATGGACTTTGCTTTGCTCGTTCAGTTGTTCGAACGTGCTGCGGTCAAGCCCTGCGTAGTCCAATCCAACTTTGATGACTGTTGTGTCATTCCTGCCGAACTGACTACTTTTTGCAAAAATAATAATATTAAAATATTGACCCATCACGACCCGAAATGTAATGTTTGCTTTATTATGATTAGTTCCGCTGGTTGTTGGTGAATTAGAGGGTAATCTCCCGGTGGCCAAAAGTAATTGGGGGATAAAAGTCCTCATGCGACACAGCGCCATCATTCCTTCGAGGGGGCTCATTCTTCATAAGGGATATTCCGTCTATGCCTCACGATGACTAATACAAATTTAATTATTAATAGTAATCACAATAATTTCTAATAAAATTACTTATTGTCAAGTATACAATTATTGCTATGCATTATCGCTGCCTCACTTGTCGATATCCGGGCTCACTTATTTCTCGCTTTCCATTGGACAGGGCTACAGCTCAATGGAATGTGTCATTGCCGGAGTACAATCCTCCATACTACACATCCCCCCACATATTGGAGGACAATCCTCCCTGGGCCGACACAGAGTTATTCTTGTGGTCATAAAAACACAGAGATACTTCCAATATAGTATTCAACACACTAGAAAAGTCAATTAACCGAGTTAGTCATATGGGTCCTTTTGATGTGACCGAAAATAACATTCCTCTGTAAATTGTGTGTAGTAGTGGTAGTAATCCGGTTGGGAGGACAGGATTGGTAGGGAGGGGAAGACTGGGGAGATGGGGACCAAATCATGCTGCCGACCCAATCGTGACACGGTTCCAATCGGGAAATATTAAACATTTAGTCAGATGGAAAAGGGATTCGAATTATGAAGTACTTGTTGATAATGACTCGGGTCTCCCCATTCTACAATTCGTGGCAATCATTAGGAGAGACTGCGGGGCCTGGGCTCTCCCTGGGGTTCCACTTAATTAACTATTTAAGGGAATGGTCGATCCTGGCGAACAAGTTTCCTGCACTTTAAAACGAGAGTTTTGTGAGGAGGCTGCCAACATTGAAATGAACCACAAAGTTATCGAAGAGTCACTCCAGAATGGGGTGGAGGCATATTTTACCAAAGCACTGATACCCAGATTTATCGAGGATATGTGGATGACCCCAGAAACACGGACAATTCTTGGATAGAGACAGTGGCCGTGAACTATCATGCGGACGAGTGGAACTCTCCTATCGCCCAGCTGAATCTCCATCATGGTTGTGATAGAGGATGACGCATTTGTCAGGGGATGACGCAGTGGGTGTCCAATGGATGGACTTTGTGCCTGGAATGGACATTTATGCTAACCATTCGTCCTTCATAACACAAGTGGCAGTTAATCGAAACGCCTTTAACTAATCATTAGTACTAATTATGCTACTTTTTTCATTTGCTACTTATTCTTGTCCTTTGTTGCTTTATTGGATTAACATTTAATGATTTAATCAATTCTTCAAGTATGTGACATCGATTTTTGATACCTAAATGAACACTTGTTGTAAATACCAGTGGTTGATATTCTTCGTGACCTCTCAATTCCTACTAAGCTTCTTAGTTGCCTTCTATGGAACGAATCCAGTTTCAATACTTCGTTGAGAGAACTTCCTCATGTCCCAGCGTTGACAGTAGGATCAGATCTTTCATGAGTAATATCGACTTGTCTTCTCATTTCCGTAGTTTCGGTTTTGAAACCATTTTCCAAGCTTCGCAGGTGCATTTTCTAGTAGGTGTTGGAGTGCGGACACAAAATCCACATCATAAGATGCCTCTTCTATGTCTCCTATATAGCATTTAGGGAGGTCGCGGAGTGCAGATTGAATGGAGTCACCCTGGAGTGTCCCAATCGTTGTTTTGAAACTGCGGGAAGTTGCTCTTTCTGTCATAGAAAATAGTCTTTGTTCTCAAGTAGTAGTCTGATTATCCTAACCGTCAATTTATTTGCTTAAGCACATTCATCAGCTTTGGTCTGTTAGAAAGCTCTGGAGAGATCTATTCCCAACACGGTCGTTGCCCAGCGACATCTGTGGCTCCAATGCCGTAGACCTCCCTTTTCAGTACCCATTTTGATAGATCTGTCACTCCCTTTATCCGTGTTTGCCAGCACCTTGCGTATCGAATTCAAAAGTATTATCGGGCAAAGATTTTCTACTGATCCTTTTGATTTGTTCGGTTTTGTATGAGTATTAATTGTCCATTTCCAAGTCCTAGATCGGTGTTGGTATCAAAAAATGTCATATAGGATTTTTGCATTTGTGTCGTTTTTTGGTCCATATTTTAGAAGCTCAGGGCTTATGTTGGTTTAGTTTGACCTGTAAGACACATCTGATCGTTGATTTTTCAATAGCGATGTAGTTTTCTAAGATGATCCACATGTGGTGCAAATCCCGTGCAATAGTGCTTGCATTCAGTCGGGAAGAGGATCAGTCGGTAGTTGTTCCATGAATAATTGCGTCCAAACTTTTCAGACCTGCAAGATAGAAGTAAGTAAAATAAAAATATTAGTAAATTTAATCCTAAAATATTTTTAAAGTAATAAACACGATAGCATGTTAGGTGATTATAACTTTTGTTCATTCAACTGGACAAATATATGCACTCACGTGGCTAAATTTACAAAAAATGACATAAACGGATTTCTTATATCAAAAAAGAATTCCCCCGAAACGGTCATTGGGAGTGTCCCCGTTTTACATCTCAATTTGACATTGTCCCCGACTATGGAAATGTGTTTGAAAAAAGTTAAATATATATTATTAATACAAGTTGGAGCAATTTTGTGATGACAACGACTACCAAATAACTGGATATTATGAAAAGATTAGTTTTTCTGATCCTCGAATGTAATATTCAATTATATATTATCAGAATACTCCCATCCTCGCTTAAACTAATGAAGAAACTAAATATAAGTCTGTATGTCCAGGTAATGGAATTTTCTATATTCCAGGTAAGATTCACTAGAAACTTGCAAGTGGGTATATATGACTTGAAACCGAACGGTGAGCTGCTCAAGAGTGTTGGGTATACTTCTCTGCTTATTTTAGCGAGGATTTTTCTGACGAAATTGAGAATGTGTGGCTTAATATTATTGATAATCAATCTTTTCATGACTTTTTGGACTTTGACGATTACATCGACTGTCCTTCTGTTGAATGGCCGTTGGTTTGAATTGACTATTGTCCCTGTTCTCTAAAAATGTTAATGTCTTGTATCTATTTATGATACAAAAATGAATACTATTAGTTAGCACTCAACATATTTTTGTCCTACTTGATGAGATTCATTAGCTTGAAAATGATTCGAAAAAGATTTTACAAAACGAATCATATTTTTGCTTCTGCACCGAATGAGTGGTTTCAAAATGACTTTATTTATCTGAAAAGGTTTAAAAACGTTAACGGAGGATCCAAATGGATTCTATCCGTTATCTGTTTTATGATTATAATTATCCTAGTTTTGCTTTTGCTAGGGCACTAATGAATAAGTCAGAAGTCGAGGTTTCAAAAAAATTCGAGTCCCTTTTTATCTCAATGATTCCTGTCAAATTCTACAATTGGACAATGGGACAGAATTCAAAAATTACGACAATATATTATTTTGTAGGAAATAGTTGAGCTCTTTAATCAATTGAAGTATCCTAATGTAAATGAATGAGTCTTAATTCTTGAATATTCAGTCCATTGCTAAAATATAACGATGCCCTCATTTTCAGATACCCTATTCAAGCATTATCAGGAATTTTAGGAACAAATCTGTTGCCGATAATCGAATGCGTAGAAAGTGACATATTTTAAGTAATCTTAGAATCGTCCGAAAAAACATTTTCTTTAATTTTGAAATACATCCGATTTGTAGTGATGATAAATAAGGCTTGGATTACAAAGGATTATGGGACGAATCCAGCTTTAATGTTGAATAAATTTGAATCCAAATATTCCGATACTTGCGAAATACTAAAAATACTGTTCAACGAAATTCATGTTTATGTAAAATTTTCAAATGATGATAAAAAATCGGTGTTGATGTCTCGTTAAAAAAATAGCAATTAAATGTCTATTTATTAATTTTTAAAGTTCGTAGCATTAATTTGTTAACTATTTGCCATAGTAACACGTAACGCACAGGCTGCCCATAGAGGCCTGGTTGCTAATGTCACATAAGACCACCTCACTTCAATCAAAAGGGAAACATGACTGAGACCAATGCCTTTACGAGACCTATCTCGATGCGAGAATTTATTAACAATGAGTGCTCAACCTATTTCCTCGTAACAAAATACCATTTTTCTTGTTAAGGAGGAATAAACTATGGCTATTGATTTTTTGTACCTCGGATTTTTTGATTATGATTTAAAAATTAAAATGAAAATTTTTTTTATGAATAAAATTAGCTTGCTAAGCAACTATGAGTAACTATAAAAGTTATATTTAGAAAACACAGGGATACCAAATGAACCAAATAAAGACATTATTGCCACGTTAAAGTAGTTTAAAATTATAACATTTCGAGATCTTCGGAAGCAGATAACAGAATAAAGTTCTTCAAGCACAGATGTCGCGAATCAATTGTTTGTCGATAAGAATAAATAACAGAATGCACAACTTAAGCACATCATTGGCTGCCTTCCCACCGCCCAAGAGGCATTTCATTTCGAAGCCATTCTTTCCGAACCATTTTCCCGAAACGTGCCAAGATCCAAAATAAATAAAACAAATGTATATAAAATATTATCACGTATATCAGTCCAACAGAATCGCTAAACTAATGCAAGACACCAACAATCATGATATAGTTCGACGAATATAAATCACTTAACATTATATTGACTATTAAGAAGCTCTTAAGATTTTATTAAGACTTATCGAGAAATAAAGTAATGCCAACGTCGATAAACTACTTCCGAATGCTCACATTATTTAATAAATAGTCGATAGTCCTCATGGAATTGGGGGTGATGTAGTGGAGAGATATCAAATGCCGACTCACACCATTGCGCTCCTGCATTAGTAAAATAAAGCAGACGAACTGGGTGTTTGTCCAACTCTCGAAATTGTTTATACCAATCCGGTGTATTTTTTGAAAACGTGTCGATCAGATTAAATGAAGAAAACCGAGGCAACTGGGATTCGTCGGATTTAATGTCAATTTCAAGACGATTTAAACAACGACCCATTTCCACGTCTTCCATGCCTGTCTTGGCGCTGCATTCCTTCACCTGGGAGTATATTTAAGCCACTACCTCTGCCTTATTGGCAGAAATCACTTTCTTTACAGCCTCTCTACTCAAAATATAGGAGGCTCCCCCACTGAAATATCCATTGGGGAAATATTTGTAGAATTTGAGTCCAAATGAAACAGGGCGACTGTGATCTTCAGAAACGAGGAATTGGCGAAGATTGTTCACAATAATATATGTATCGTCGTCTGCTTTGACAATCCAGTCATATTCGTCGTGAAATTTGGCTTCGATATATTTCAGTCCGCCGTATGTTTTTGAAGGGAGATGTTCGTAGTCATCGTTGATATTCAGCGAGGTTATGAAGGACTCGTTCGCTATGACTTTTCCGACAAAATAAAATGTCTTGTCACATCTTTTGCCCCACGTATCCAAGACTGCACGTCCTCGGGTTTTATAATTGTTTTTTGATGTTAAAATCATACAAAATATGACATGTCGATGACTGTCAGTTCTTCCGAGGACGACAATATTCTGAAAATAAAGAATGATTCCTAAGAGGATGACAGATGCGATAATCAGCAATCTATATATTTATGAATAAGCAGTGCCTTTTATACAAAAACATTTGTGATTATAAAATTGTGTATTTTATTCAATTTTACTGCAATCAAAAAATCAAAAAATAATAATCCATATGTATAATAACAAAGGGACACAATAAAAAGTGACAAAATATTGAGAATGCAGAAGAGGAGATCTTTTTGAATCGAATTTTGAAAAACTCACTTAATAGGGGATTTGGCTGAACAAGGTCAAAGACTACTGTAAAGATTTATAAGTAATAAATGTAAAAAGTGAGTGTAAAAATAATGCTTAAGCATGACAGTCGGATTTTCTCGACAACTCAATAAAGAAAATAAGCCTAATTGATAATCGATATTTGGGTACATATGTAGTAGTTGGCGGCCACTTTTTAGCGAATTTTAAAAAAACTATATTTTTTTAGTTAAAAAAATATATAATTAAAAATAATACAATATAAAAATAATAAAATCCCACGCTACTTTAATTTAATGAGAAGTGAGGTCAATCTATTCAATCTACCCACAAATATGTCAGAATAATCCGGTTTGTCTACCTGTGGGCAAAAAATATATCTTCTATGGAGATATGCATGGAAAATCTTGGTTGGGCTTCACATACAACCGTGGACTGGTCAATGTACATGCGTGAAATTTGCATGCTATCATTGACATCTCGTCAGAGATCCAAAATAGGTGTGCGTAAATTTATAATATAATAGGCGGTGAAGGAATGATTGTGGAAATTGACGAAAGTCATTTTTCAAAAAGGAAATACAACAGAGGCAGAATGTTGCCTGAGCAATGGGTTTTCGGCGGAATCTGCAGAGAAACGAACCAATGCTTCTTAGAAGCAATACCTGACAGAACAATGAAGACCCTTACGAAGGCTATTCTTGAGAATGTAGAAGAAGGCACCATTCTCATATCAGACTGCTGGAAGGGTTATTCAACAAAAGATCTTCAGGATGCAGGATATCAGCACCTGCAAGTGAATCACAGATATTGTTTTGTTGATCCAACTACGGGTGCACACACCCAACATATTGAAAGGTTTCCAATTATATAATTATTCCTTAGAATGTGGAGTAGCGCCAAATGGCGTAATAGAAAACAAAGGGGAACAGTCAGACAACACCTTAATAGTTATTTTACGGAGTTCATTTGGCGACAGACAGCCAAAAAGAAAGAATTTGAAACAATCATGGAGTGCATTGCCTTACATTGTCCCCCAGAATCAAAACTAAAAGAAAAAAAATAATTAATAATTTTGTATAAAAATAATTAATTTTTTTGGTACTTGTAGATTTCATGCTGCACGAAATAAGGCTCTAACTTAATTTTGGAAAATTTTTTTGATTAAAAATATGATATTTTAAAAGAAATTACAATGCCGAATTTATAAATATTATTATAAATTTTTTAAAAAAAATTTTAAATTTGTAAGTGCGTTGCGGGTGTTTGGGGGAATCTGTCGAGGAAGTAATGAGTGTTTCCTGGAGATGGTTCCAGATCGCACGAAAAGAACTTTGACAGCCGCGATACAGCGAAATATCGCACCGGGTTCAGTGATATACTCTGACAAATGGAAGGGTAATTGTAATTACTTTATTCTTGTTAATAGGTTATTCAACGCCAGATCTTAATGCTCTTGCATATGTGCCATTACATTTTTTATAGTAATATTATTTAAAAAAGGTAATTATTCACCAAAAAAAATATAGTTTTTTTAAAATTCGCTAAAAAGTGGCCGCCAACTACTACATATGTACCATATTTGAAAAATAAAAATTGGCACAAAACAATCCCAGGGGTCGGAAAATAAAGCACAATAGCCAACTATTTACGCAGAATAGACGCGTCAATAATGTACGCACTAATAATTAAAAAGTTCAATATATAAATTAATCTCAATTTATAAAAGAACGTCAAAACATTTATTAAACAATATTTTATATTATTTTTAAAATTGAATAAAAGATTAAAATAATATTTAAAAATATTAATAAACAAGGAGGTTGTCATGATTCGAGACGAACCCTTATCCAAGATAATAATATATCTCCGATGTTTTGATTTGATAAATCGTGACTTTTTATCCAAATCCGACCCACAAATATCAGTCAAAGAATTAGATTCCTCAAACAAGTGGATTGAGGTTTCCAAATCACAAAACTGCAGATCGGAAGGACAGAAAAGAGAATGGACGACCTCAACCCAGTATTCGACAAATCCATCGAATTGGACTACTACTTTGAACGCCTTCAACGTCTCCGTTTCGAAGTCTACGACGTGGACGACCACTCGGGCAGACAAGCATTGGAAAAGGGGGACTTTCTCGGACAGCACACCTCCTCCGTGGCCGAATTGGTGAGGACTGGCGTGAAGAGAGTAAAGCTGAATCAACCTAACGAAAAGCCTATGAGCAGTGGCTCCATTGAGGTAGACAGTGGGATTATCCCAGATTACTGTGAGGGAGATTGATTCCTGCAGAGAACAGTTCAAATTGGTGTTTTCGGCCACAAATCTGCCCAAAAAGGTTAAAAATCGTGTCATTCCAGGGATTCATATTTTCGTCGTATCCGTCGACTAGACTACTCGTGCAGACGTTGTGTCATGATTGGAGGACTGTCCACTCCTCCCCCGTCGTCCAGTCCTCGGGGAATCCCGTCTATGCACAGTTCACCCTCAAAATGTTTCAATTGACTGCCAAAAAAGGCAATGTGGAAGACAAAGTGGCGGGTTGGTGGTGTGTTGTAGTCATTCGTAGATATGCATATGTGACAAACACCGTGTTCTCGGATATGTTTTGATGACCATATCCGAACTGGTCGACGCAGCCAATGCTTCCACGGGGGTTGGGGAGTGAGATATCCGTAGAGGTCGTGGAAGTTGGGGACTGAGGGATCCGCCTTCCTGGTGCTCAAGAGTTGTCAAATCGAGAAGGTGTACACATTTCTGGAATATATTCAAGACGGACTGGAATTGGATTTTGCAGTATTAATATTCCTCATTTTTGGTGGCGATTGACTTTACGGCGTCGAACGGGGATCCTCGGTCGAGGGATTCACTGCACTACCTCGGGGGTCCACCAACGACTACCATCTGCGCTATCGAGAGTGGGGGAGGGTAGTTCAAGAATACGACACGTATTGCCATTGACTGTATTCCAGAGACAAAGTGTTCCCTGTGTTTGGATTTGGGGCGAAACTGCCGCCGGACTATTCGTTTGTCAGTCACGACTTTGCAGTGAATATGAATGTGGGGAACCCCAACTGTTTTGGTGGTACTGTGAGTGCACATTCATAGGGGTTGATGGAATATTGGAGGCATATCGGCACTGTCTGCCACACATTCGACTGTATGGCCCTACCAACTTCGAGCCCGTCATTCGGCATGCCAGTCAGATTGCACGTAGTTCAGCACGGAAGGTATAATCGGGAATAATGGGAGTGCTACTATATCCTGCTTATACTGACTGACGGGGTGATCACTGACTTGAACAACACGAAGGAGGCAATCATCGAGGCCTCCCTCTACCCAATGTCCATCATTATTGTTGGAATTGGAAATGCCGATTTTACTGAAATGAACATTTTGGACAGCGACGACGCACTCCTCCGGTCGGCCGATGGGCGAAGGGTGGCCAACAGGGATATTGTCCAGTTTGTGGCTTTTAACGATTTCCGCTCTGTTTGAGTCATTTGAACATTCTAGGCCTCTCTCGAGGTTTTGGCCAAAAAAGTGTTGGAGGAACTACCATATCAAGTCACACAGTTCTACAGCTCGATCGGATTCTTTCCGAATGTAGTTTGATCCAATATTTAAATAATATTTATTTTTATCTGTAACTTTTCTTTTTATATCGGTTAATTCTTTACGTTACTTTTATATGAGTGTTCCTGGGAATTATTGAAATCTCGGAGATTTCTAGTTATAAAACTGATTGTTTAATAAACAAATAAGGCCACGATTAAAGTAGGATAGAAATCCCGTCACATTTGACTTTACCAAATCTATAAAATTATTATAATAAGTGAGCATACTCTGTCTGAGTGGCCAATGTGTAGTCTCTGGGAAGGATTCAAAATACTCTGCATTGACTGTATTCACAAGCACTTTGACCTACAAATCACCACTCTAATCGACTTTATTCAAATAAGCCACTCGTCTCTGAAGAATTGACACAAATGAGAAATATGGATGGTCAATCAAAACCACTGTGGATGGAACGTGCGTTGTCTTTGTGGAGTATTTATACAACAGTGACTGTGTTATGACGGTGATGGTACAATTCCCGTTCACATCGATAAGGTAAAGTAGACAGACAAATGTACAAAGTCGACCGAGTTAGTCCTGGGGCGAATTTGACTGCCTTTTTAAGGATCTCAGTGCATCTCGACTGGAATATCGTGGCCGTTTCCTAACGTGAACAAATATGTCTACTTTTTGATCTGCATGGTGTTTTTCAAATCGAGGACACACGTGTCTACGATAGCACTGTGTGAGTCCAAATATCTCCCGACCTGTCAAATTTTATCAACAACGGTCACGGAATTAGTCAACGTGTGGAATATATCCAACATTATTGTCAAAACATGTCTACTCCACAAAACCAGGGGAATTCTACCAATTTGAGTCCATTCTACAAACTTGTTGACTAACTCTGACAGATGCGAGTCCGCTAACACACAAATTATCTTTCCCTCGAGTTGAATTTGACAAGGAGAAAAGTTCAGCGTCCTTTTCCCCCCACCAAATTCCCCACCAAACAGAACAGAACCAGCAGATTGAGACAATTATTGAAGAGTATGCAGGAGAGTGTCTTTATTAGTCGGTGTAAACCTGTACATCACGATAAAACGAGTTTCACCCAGTTTGTCGCGTATAAAGTGCTTGTCTTCCACGTATGTATTGTCGGACTGCCCAACTCAGGTCCGCACAACTTAGAGTCCTACACATCCAAGGACGGACTACCGCAAGTTTTCCAACAAAAAAATCCCCATTAAATAAGCACATGAAGACAAGTCGAGTCACGGAAGTGTCTGAATTATCGAGAATTTTAATCAATCTTCGGAAGAAGACAACACTGGTAAGTGACAGGCCACCACTCGAATGGCCGCATGGTGTTCCCCGGTCCAATCATTTCCTACAAACTTCATCATTTAAATAAACCAATTCGTGTCGAATAAAGACCCAAAACTGCAATGATAATCCAAAAGTCACAAAAAAGGAAATAAAAGAGGGGTGATCGAGAATGTGAATCCGAGCTATGATCTGCCAAAAAACCCACACATGTGACCTTAGAGGACGAGAGAATTTATTTTGTGAGTCAGTATACTCCTCTGATACTTCTGCATTCGAGAACTTATCAGCGATGACCCTGATTTGACAATAATCTGTAAAAGTCTCACGAGAATGTCATTTTAAAGTTGACCACCAATTATATTTCCCGCCAAAACATTTAAAGTTTCCAAAATAACATCAAATCTTAATAATAAAATGGTATGGTGTGTGTCTGTCTGTCTGTCTGTCTGTGTGTGCACACCAACTTCAAATTGGCAATACGATGTCCTCGACTTACATGATGAGGTCCTTAAAACCTTCCCCCCAAAAAAATTAAAAAAAAATTTTCTGCATTTTGGTTAAAATGAACAACTACGATCTCCTCGACTTACATGATGAGGTCCTTAAAACCTTCCCCCTAAAAAAAAAATTAAAAAAAAATTTCTCTGCATTTTGGTTAAAATGAACAACGCAAATGTCCTCGACATTCATGATGAGGTCCATTAAACTTCCAGGCAAAAATCTCACGTATTAAGAATATCCTTGATAAAAACGACAGCGAGAATATTATGTCACATGGGCGACTATGTCGCTATGGGCAGCCAGTCCTTTTACGTGTTTCTATGGAAACCGCAGAAAAGGTATTAAATATTGAATATAGCAATTTATATATGGAAGAGTGTAGATTAATCAATTATTCTAATTTAAAATTACATTTGAATTATCTTTTAAAAATGGCTTACCCAAAAGTATATTAATTTTAACAGCGTGGTTACTCATACTTTGTGATGTCTGGGTTTAAGGGTTACGTCAGAAATATTAACGAATACAATCAAATTAAGGAAGCGTTAATCGGGATATTCCCGGAGGATATGAATGCTCGAAGCAAACACCGGTTGGCCAAAAAGGCTTCCAATTTTTGTCAAAAATGTCTGAAGAATCGTCAGCAGAAACATCATTTAATTTCGAGTTAGGGTTACGTTAGGGTTTGGGTTAGGGTTAGATTTTGAATATTTATGTTGTCACTTGCCAACGTTAGGGTTTGGGTTAGGGTTAGATTTTGAATATATTTATGTTGTCACTTGCCAACGTTAGGGTTTGGGTTAAGGTTAGAGTTAAAGTTGTTACAAACTTTGCAAAAAATTTGATGTAAATTATAATTTGCTAATGTTGCAATTTATATTATCAAAAATAAAAATAATTCACATTATAATTTGCTAATGTTGTAAATAATTTTACTATTTTAAAGCAAGCATGGTTCAAATATAAAACATCATTTTCTCAAAAATTTAAAGTTCAATCATTAGTTCGTATCGTTTGCCTTTATATTAGTTGGCCTTTTAGTAAATATTTTCTATGTAGTTGCCATGGAAACACGTAAAGGCCAGGTTGCCCATAGGGGTCTTATCACCCATGTGACATATTAACAATGATGAACTCCCAATTATTCGCGATAAAGAAATTCAATTCATCCTATGTTTTTCTCTTTAAAATTAAATGCATATATCATTATCGACCATGAATCAAAATTAAAGCTAATATCATATTTGACTTTTACAGAATGTGCAATCACAGATTGCACGACTTTGAATAGAGTGTGCAATTAACAGATTTTGAAAAACCACTTTGATAGTTGAAACCACATTAGCACAATCATTAACACAATTTACCACCAATTGACGCACGACCTTGAATAGAGTGTGCAATTAACAGATTTTTAAAAACACTTTGATAGTTGAAACCACATTAGCACAATCATTAACACAATTTACCACCAATTGACAGCGCAATCTGAAGAATTTGCGTAAAAATATTCACTATTTAGTTAAGTTTTTCGTAAAGATAGAATTTATTTTCGGTATGTCTCTTTTCCTAAACTTTGTTATTATTCAAAAATATTTTTTCATAGATAACCGAAGGAGGAAGACGACCTTAAGAAAATAGTTTTTCATAAGATAGATTTATTTTCTGTATGCCTCTTTTTTCCTATATTTTTTATTATTCAAAAATAATTTTTAAATAGATAACCGAAGGAAGAAAAACGAAGCTGAAGAAAAAACGGGCACCTTAAGGTATTAATTAAATCTTTTTGTGTGTCGCTTTTTTGCTGCTGCTACTCTGCCTGCCCCATTTCCGCCAGTGGTTTTATTACGAAATCTTGCGCCACCTAAATTATGCACGGAACGAGGTTAGTTATCAAAAATATAATGGCTAACGTAATAGAGGCGACGATATTAACAGGTAGTATGAGTGAGGATGTTTATATTCCACGAATTCCGATAATTTCTGATGAATTACCATTTAGATTTAAAAGGCTGCAATTTCCTTTGAGGATGAGTTTTGCAATGACAATAAACAAGGCCCAGTGACACTCATTAAAGGTAGTTGGTTATTTTTAGAGAATGAGTGCTTTTCACATGGACAGCTGTATGTGGGATGCTCGAGGGTAGGCAGAAGAGAAAATTTATTCATATATGCCAAGGAAGGACGGACGACAAACATCGTTTATCAACAGGCGATAGAATAGGGTTACATTTAACCAGGTAGTTTTATACATCTACATAAACTTATAGTTGTTTGATGAAACAGGCCCTCCGCAGGAGCTAGGTCGCGGTGAGCGAAGCGAGCTGCCGAGCTAGTCTTCAATAAAATAAGCACAAAAACCTATCATTGTCGACTTTTACAGATCCGGACGATTTCCTGGTAAATTCTGCCGTATGGTGGGACATAAAGTTTATTGCGGAGTCATATATACTCGTCTACAATACAAAACGAGGACAACACAGCCAGAGGTGACCAAATGCAATTGTCCGGTCAAGGAGGAGATTTAAATTAAAGTTGTGAGTCAAAATGTGGAAGACTGAGCTCACTATTTTGGGGATATTCGAGTGGAAATGGCAATTTCCGAACAAATGTGAATTGCATTGATAGCTTTCCTCGAATTTGCACTCTCTTCACCAAAACATTTCAAAAATTCAAATAATGAGGATATCTCGTGAAGAAAAGCCACTAGAGGGGCCAATTTGGAAAGACATTTTAATTCCAAACATGGTGCATTTTCGAAAAATTACCCCTCTGGTAAGGCTGTTGAGGAACTTAAAAGAAATGTTGGATGTTTAACGTCAACGTTTAAAAATTTAAGACAGTTATCAAAGACTTCTACAATTGCTAGGTTTAAGAAAAAACCGGAGAGTATATAAAAACGTGTATTATTAAACCAGGTGAAGAAATCTTCCAAGAATTTGGAAACAACAAAGACATCTTCAATTGTTTCAATAATATACCACTGTCTGGGTTTTCTCTAAGAAAAATTTCTGAGAATTTTTACCTCTTAAAGGCTTTTTACCTTTTAAAGGCTACACTTATTAAACAAATAAAAGCCACTTGAGCATCAACTCTTTAAGGATTTGCTAATTAAAACTGATTCAAAGCATATTGATCTTCTTCAATAGAAGATGGCTTTCCAGGTGGGATATTCTTAATCGATTCACACCCCTTATTGAAGAGATTCAATATTTTCTTGGCATCAAAGGAATGGAATATTCTGAATTGACGAACAAGTTATGGTTACAGAAGCTACATTTTATGTGAAAAATTCAATCAATTAAATTTAAAATTACAAGGAACTGGAAATATCGCATTATTTATGTTGGAGGAAATTGTCTTATTAAAAAAAACTATGCTTGTTTGTAGATGATGCAGATAATGGGATTTTATCTCATTTCCCTAAATTACATAAATATTCGATGGAGATTAAAACGATTGAGTTTATTTTATATTAAAGAAACTCTTTTATCAAACAGGTCAGAATTAAATTAAAAAATACAGCAGATTCCATGATTTTAGAAAAAAAATCTACCTTATTGTTCGTTACTTCTCCTCTGACTACGAAAACAGAAGATCTAAATTTTGCACCATTTTGAATAAAATATTTCTGAATTCAAGATGCAATTACTGGAATTAAAGTGTAAAGAACTATAGACTTAAAAGTTTATCCACCTAACTACCGAATTAGAAGCTTAGTAAGCAAAAATATGGTGGATATTTAATTATGTCTAAATGCTGTTTAAGTAAAAAAGTGGCTCTTAGCCACAAAAATGTTGCCGACCCCTGCCCATGGACTATCTTACTTGTTTATTGCTGAGAAGTATTGAAATCTCTGAGATTTCTGATTGTTTAACAAAAAAATAAGGTCACGATTAAAATAGGATAGAAATCCCGTCCAAATAGCCTCTACCGGGAATATACGACATCCCCGCTGACGTAGAAACACACAAGTCCACACAAATACCGCAAATAATAGGAAAAAATGTTTCGACAAAACAAACCAATGTAAAACGGCCTCCTATTTTCCTAATATGGAATAATTATAAAAACATTCCATAACTGGAAACGTGCAATTGTCTAATTAACAGACTCTCCGCCTTTTAATGACTTTATAATAACAAATAAAAAACTCAAATAATATAAATTTATTCAACTGCACTGGTTCGGACATTTTTGCCAAGAACTTTCATACAACGAGCATAACCTCCGCCCGCCCCACTTCTACTGTCCTCTAACACTACTGGCATCAAACCACGAGAAAAATTCTCAACAGGCGGGAGAGAATTCTCACGTGATATAAGAAGTGTAGAACCCAGTTCCACCAACGTAGTGGCCATCGAAGGAGTGAAAGTACAAATTCTAATAATAATAATAATCAGAACAACTAACTCAGACTCGACAGGCAACTCATCCTCAACGACAGCCTCCACTGCCCTCTTCTCCCTATCAATATTCAGCCAAAACATACATTTCCTCACACTTTGTTTCTGAGTTGATCTGAGAAGGAATCCGTGCCAAATAATCAGCCAAATACAGGCAGTAATTCTCCCTCGACCAATCGAGAGAATATGGAGGACACCCATAGAAGAGACACCTCTACAGTCGTCAATAAGCAGTACATCAATCGAGTTGGGCAGAGGAGGGGTATTAAATCCATGGTAGCTGATAACACGGTCAATCTGAATATTATTCCCCCATTTCTTCAACAAATCCTTCTCCCACCCCGGAGGATACCCAAATACCCTCATTCGGTAAATATGCACTGCCAACTCCCCACGAGCAAGTCCGAGGGCCACCCGCAGGTCATCACTGCATAAATCAGCCAATCTAATACGAAATGCAGCCCGGTCTATGCCCACTAAATCGAGAGGACTCATCCACATGAATGTCGCACAAAAACCGTCTAAAAAGTAATAAAAATGATAAATTATACCTTTTATTGAAGGTCTTCTTTCCTTCCGAGTGGATTGGAGTAGTCTTGGCACTGCTGTCCACTCTCAGGAAGTATCGTGGAGGGGATGTCGAGGACCTAAACAAATATCCAACAAAATTTACTTTCTTTTACTATTTGAGACTGTAAAAGATTTACTGTAGTGGACAGAATATGGCTTTCGGTGTTTTTTAGAGGATTTGTGTCTCTTTTTGGGGGAGATCAATTCGTCCAAAATTCTCTCTCTGCAATCCGAGTCGGAATTGGACTAAATATGGCCAATGGATGAAATACGGAGGACTTGTCTTTTTTGGAAAATAATTTGTCGAAAAAATTATCAATTTTATATTTATATTTTCTTAAAATAAATAATAATTAATTTACTTTGAATCTTTATTATCGAAATATATAACCACCACGCCGTCTTCAGGTGGGAGACTACAAATTATAAGTTTAGTCACCTCTCCTCATGTCCGCAGTAAATTAAATTCTTATAAAACGTGTCTAAAATGATCTTTTTAACAATAAACTTTCTTCGTGTATTTTTTTAGTGATTTTTAACAATTCCTTTTCGAAAGGTCATTCCACGAATTGATATTATCAGTTTTGTCGTTTGAAAAGTGGAGAAAGTCGGGCAAAGAATTGTCCATTTAAGTAAAACCAACAAGGAGATAATGCTAATTAAATTTTATTAAATTAAAATATATATTCTAAATAAATTAAAAAAATATATTCTATTTCACTATAAACATCCAATCATCGAGCAAATTATAAAAGACTGCGAAATTGTAAATCTGCCCTATCATTGAAAGTATTTTAAAAAATGTATATCTAGGTGTCGGATTCTAATTACCATGTAACTGCAGGAAAACCCAATGAAAGATTCCAGGCGGATCTTATTGATATTAGAAGATATAAAGAGTTTAACGATGGATCTAATTGGATACTGACAATTATTGACATCGACAGTAAATTTGTTGTCCGCAAATCTTTAAAAAATAAAACTGCTTCTGGTAAGACTTGAAATTTAATTGAAGAAGTGGTGAATAAATTCCAAAAATTGTTTTATCAAATTGGATATTCAGATCTTGCAAACGGACAACGGGTTGGATTTCAAAAACCAAAAATACGTAAAAATTGGAAACAATTTTTAGACAAAGTAACTTTTTCCTATAATACGACCACCACTCGGCGATCAATGAGACCCCCTTCAAAAGTTTAGGGGTATTTCTGGAATTTTTTTTTTTGTCAAAAAGTTAAATGTAATTAACAAATAGTTATTAACTAACTAAATTCCCGGCATCGTAAATGGAAACACAGTTTCCACGTACTATGGCCAAGGAAATCCTTTCGAAAAGCCACTTGGACTCGCGTGGGTCTCCCCGTTTATGGGAGATCATGCGGCCAAGCTTTTTTAGAAAGGAAAGAGACTTTTCGCCGATGACGCCGGAAGTCTCGACGGCGATGGGAGTGAACAGATACCGTTCAGAGAGCTCCTTGTATTTTCCAATCTTCATCTTCTCGGTTTTGCGAGAGACTGAGCCAGGCTCGACAGCTGAAGAAGGAAGGTTGAGCTCCGAGAAAGTGTCTGAACACGTCGCATCCCATAACAGAGACTTGCCGAACTCAAACGGGAAAGTCGATAGGCCGTCGGGTCTTTTTCCGTCTCCCCTCGCAAGCCCGACGGGTTCGAGGATTGATGGAATCCCAGCGGCCGTGAGCCCCCTCTGAATAACGTCGTTAAGTGCTGCATGGCGTGGTGCGCGCCCTGCACTGCGACGACAGAAAGGGGATGTAGACCAAAACGGTCAATGACAGCACCACAACGACATTTGTGTATTTCGCAGATTTCCAATCCAAGACGCAATGATAAACCAATTCGTAGGCAATCTTTGTCTAGTAAGTTACCGGTGGAAGGGACAGGGAGAGCATCCAGCCAGGCCCCACTCCTGTGCAGCAGCCTGCGCGGAGACATGCAAGTCTGTGCTGATCGAAATTTTTGCGTAGATGTACGTCAAGAGCTTCACAAGAAATGGCATCCCATTGAGCTTGGATACACGGGTCACTGGGTCTTTTGTTGTACAATGAATCCCACAGGTCCAAAGCGGCCACGTGATCAACTGACATTTTTCGTTCGGGTAGGTTTCTGAGAACAATGTCAGTGAGGACACGGGATGATGCCGTTGACGAAAGGAAAGCAGGAAGAGCGATAGACACGGGAGAACGGAGTCCAATCCCACCGCGGCTTACAGGCAGGGTGGATTGAATCCAACCAGAGGGTCGAAACGTACGTTGCATAGCGACTCTGCTCCGGACTTCAGAATATTTTCAATAACGGAAAGGAGATTTTGTTCGTGAAATTTCTGGAATTAACACTGTGATTCGTAAAATACCAGGTTATAATCTTAATAATAAAATGGTATGGTGTGTGTCTGTCTGTCTGTCTGTGTGTCTGTCTGTGTGTCTGTCTGTCTGTGTCTGTGTGTGCACACCAACTTCAAATTGGCAATACGATGTCCTCGACTTACATGATGAGGTCCTTAAAACCTTCCCCCCAAAAAAATAAAAAAAAAATTTTCTGCATTTTGGTTAAAATGAACAACTACAATGTCCTCGACTTACATATGAAGTCCTTAAAACCTTCCTCATAAAACCTTAAACCTTCCCCCCAAAAAAAATTAAAAAAAAATTTTCTGCATTTTGGTTAAAATGAACAACTACAATGTCCTCGACTTACATGATGAAGTCCTTAAAACCTTCCCCCCCAAAAAATTAAAAAAAAATTTTTCTGCATTTTGGTTAAAATGAACAACTACAATGTCCTCGACTTACATGATGAAGTCCTTAAAACCTTCCCCCCCAAAAAAATTAAAAAAAAATTTTCTGCATTTTGGTTAAAATGAACAACTACAATGTCCTCGACTTACATGATGAAGTCCTTAAAACCTTCCCCCCCAAAAAAAATTAAAAAAAAATTTTCTGCATTTTGGTTAAAATGAACAACTACAATGTCCTCGACTTACATGATGAAGTCCTTAAAACCTTCCCCCCCAAAAAAATTAAAAAAAATTTTCTGCATTTTGGTTAAAATGAACAACTACAATGTCCTCGACTTACATGATGAAGTCCTTAAAACCTTCCCCCCAAAAAAAAAAAAAAAATTTTCTGCATTTTGGTTAAAATGAACAACTACAATGTCCTCGACTTACATGATGAAGTCCTTAAAACCTTCCCCCCCAAAAAATTAAAAAAAAATTTTCTGCATTTTTTTAAAATGAACAACTACAATGTCCTCGACTTACATGATGAAGTCCTTAAAACCTTCCCCCCCAAAAAAATAAAAAAAAATTTTCTGCATTTTGGTTAAAATGAACAACTACAATGTCCTCGACTTACATGATGAAGTCCTTAAAACCTTCCCCCCAAAAAAATAAAAAAAAATTTTCTGCATTTTGGTTAAAATGAACAACTACAATGTCCTCGACTTACATGATGAAGTCCTTAAAACCTTCCCCCCAAAAAAATTAAAAAAAAATTTTCTGCATTTTGGTTAAAAAAAACAACTACAATGTCCTCGACTTACATGATGAAGTCCTTAAAACCTTCCCCCCCAAAAAATTAAAAAAAAATTTTCTGCATTTTGGTTAAAATGAACAACTACAATGTCCTCGACTTACATGATGAAGTCCTTAAAACCTTCCCCCCCAAAAAAATTAAAAAAAAATTTTCTGCATTTTGGTTAAAATGAACAACTACAATGTCCTCGACTTACATGATGAAGTCCTTAAAACCTTCCCTCCAAAAAAAATTAAAAAAAAATTTTCTGCATTTTGGTTAAAATGAACAACTACAATGTCCTCGACTTACATGATGAAGTCCTTAAAACCTTCCCCCCAAAAAATCAAAAAATTTTCTGCATTTTGATTAAAATGAACAACGCGAATGTCCTCGACATTCATGATGAGGTCCATTAAAACCTTCAAGGCAAAAATCTCACGTATTAAGAATATCCTTGATGAAAACGACAGCGAGAATATTAACAATGATGAACTCCCAATTATTCGCGATAAAGAAATTCAATTCATCCTATGTTTTTCTCTTTTAAAATTTTGCATATATCATTATCGACCATGAATCAAAATTAAAGCTATTATCATATTTGACTTTGACAGAATGTGCAATCACAGATTGCACGACTTTGAATAGAGTGTGCAATTAACAGATTTTGAAAAACCACTTTGATAGTTGAAACCACATTAGCACAATCATTAACACAATTTACCACCAATTGACGCACGACCTTGAATAGAGTGTGCAATTAACAGATTTTGAAAAACACTTTGATAGTTGAAACCACATTAGCACAACCATTAACACAATTTACCACCAATTGACAGCGCAATCAGAAGAATTTGCGTAAAAATATTAACTATTTACTTGAGTTTTCGTAAAGATAGAATTTATTTTCGGTATGCCTCTTTTCCTAAACTTTTTTATTATTCAAAAATAATTTTAAATAGATAACCGAAGGAGGAAAAACGAAGCTGAAGAAAAAACGGTCAGCTTAATAAGGTAATTAATTAAATCTTTTTTGTGTGTCGCTTTCTTGCCTGCCGCATCTCCCCCTGCCCCATTTCCGCCAGTAAAAAACAAAAAAATAAAAAAAGAAAAAAAGGAAATTACAAAGGAAAAATGAAAAAATTAAATATAAAAAAAATAGACCACAAAAAATGAAAAAAAAAGTTTGCAATGACAATAAACAGGCCCAGGGACAGTCATTAAAGGTAGTTGGGTTATTTTTAGAGAGTGAGTGCTTTTCACATGGACAGCTGTATGTGGGATGCTCGAGGGTAGGCAGAAGAGAAAATTTATTCATATATGCCAAGGAAGGACGGACGACAAAACTCGTTATCAACAGGCGATAGAATAGGGTTACATTAAACCAGGTAGTTTTATACATCTACATAAACTTATAGTTGTTTGATGAAACAGGCCCTCCGCAGGAGCTAGGTCGCGGTGAGCGAAGCGAGCTGCCGAGCTAGTCTTATTATAATTTAGATGAAAATAACGAGGCATCGTTTGTCGAAGATGAACTTAATGGTAAATTTACGATGTATTTATTTTTAGAAACGAATAATAAAAGATTGTGGGACGAATCCGTCATTGAAGCTACACAGATTTGAATCCCCATATGAAGAAAAGGGAAAAGTAAAAAATATAATGTCTAAATAAGATTCATGGTTAGTTGTCTTTCCTAACAAACATTTAGTTCGAATTACGAAATAGTTACTATGAATAGAGATAAAAATGTTAAGTTTTTTGATTTTTTAGCAATTATCTTTAGTCAAGTAATTAGGTCAAACTATGTAGGTCGCCCTGTCAATCTTGTCAACAATGAAGGTCGCTCTGGTCGCCAGCGTGGGATGGTCGCCAGCGTGGGTCGCGACATAATATATTTATTTAAATATAATTTTTTAATAGAATAGAATAGAATAGTGTTTATTGAGCGAAAAGAAAAAGAAAAACAAGGAAGAAAAACATCGGCGGGGAGATAAAAACAAGGCACCGAAGTGTCTCTTTCCATGCGTATCCCCAATACTAGTCATGTTTGACGACAATTCTCCAAGACCATCCGGATCGTGGGCACAGAGGATTCTTGTGAGTCTTTTAGCCTTCCGTCAAGTTGTACTCCGTAAGCCAATTTCATAGCGAAACGTCTTGTCTTTTCCAACTGTTCGATCAGGTAGTCACTCTCCTCCGTACCGTACCAGCCCTCGTAGCCATATGTGAGGACTGGCTGCACACACGTTTTGTATACGTAGATGTACGTTTCCGGATCCAGATGGAACCTGGTTAAGCTTTTGAGGATCCTCACACTCCTCTTTCTCTGATTTGCTATATGCTCTACGTACGAGCCACGACAGTTGATGGTTGCTCCCAGGTAAGAAAGATTTTTGCTTTTCGGGAGATCCATCACATAGCTACTCATCGCATATGCACACGACTCCGCATAGCGACTCCCTCTCCGCAACCATGAAATGGTGCTCTTCTCCGGTGCTAGGGTCAAACCCTTCTCTATAGTCCACATCTTTAGCGTTGCAATGTATGATTTCAGTCGTCTCCAAGACTGCGATATCCTTTTCGAGGTATCCATAACCAGGATATCGTCAGCATAGATAACGAGCTTGCCAGTACGTGTCGACGGCAGAGGAATGTCCGCCAAGAAGAGGTTGAACAGAAGTGGACTCAAGATAGATCCCTGCGGGACTCCCCTTCTAAGTTCCACACACCCCGATAGGCGGTTTCCACAGCGGACAAATGATTGTCTTCCTGACAAGAAGCTCTCCAGCCATCGATAGGTCTTTATCCCGGCTCCGATGTCATGGATTCTGGAGAGTAGGCCCAGGTGCCACACGCTATCGAAGGCTTTGGCCAGATCCAGACACACCACAGTTAGCCATGCTTCATTGCTGTCAGCACGGGATAATTGGTGCTCTAACTCCCTGAGGCAGTCCCCTGTGGATCTTCCTCCACGAAATCCCCATTGTTCAGGTAAAAGCAAATTTTGTGATTCTATATGACCAGAGAGTCTGTTAAAGACAATCTTTTCCATTGTCTTAGAGAAAGCACAAATGAGGCTAATTGGCCGGTAGTTCTGTGCCAGCAGTGTCGATTTACCAGATTTTGGAATCATTCGAACAATCGTATGCTTCCACGCCGATGGAAGGTGTCCGAACGTCCAGCTGGCGTGAAACAACATAGTCAATGCTCGTATCAAGATTTCAGGGGCCTTCTTTAACAACTTCGGAGGGATGTAGTCGAAGCCAGGCGCCTTGTTCTTCAACCCAGCAATTGCCCTTTCAACCTCTTCCTGTGTTATCGCCCCACATAATGGTCCCTCCGATAATTGCGAAGAGCCAAGCTTCTTCACAATTCGGTCATAAGTCCCTCGTGGAACGGTAGATTCGACCTCTTGAACCTGATTAAGTTGGTTCCTGAGTACTCTCCGGGATACGATCAGAGGAAATATATTTCCCGTCTGGTTCTTTTAGTGAAATTTCAAATCCTTTGGCATCATTTCTGGTAAGGCGTTGATATGTTTTCCAGAAATTAGGGTTTCGCTTATCCAGTTTTCTGCATTCAGACCTCCATTTACTTTCGACCTCAGTCTTGGCCATTTTTGCAATAGTAGATTTTATCTTGTCGATCTCCAATTTTAGGCGGCATTTGATTGACTCAACCCGACATCTTCTCCTGCGATTTTCCAGGTACCTTTCGTTCTGATCAGAGTGACAAGTTTCGAATTCATCCGCTTTTGCGTTCCTTTGGGTTTCCATACATTTTTTAATGCATAAACATCCAGGAATTTTATGATTGACGATCTAAGGTGATCATCGAGATTGTCAATATCATCTCTGCTTCTCAGAGGCTGGGACACGACAATTTTTTAATAATTTAGTAAATAAAAATATTAATTAAAAACATAAATAATAATTAGTCTTTCCGAGAAGATGAAGATTGGAAAGTACAAGGAGCTCTCTGAACGGTATCTGTTCACTCCCATCGCCGTCGAGACTTCCGGCGTCATCGGCGAAAAGTCTCTTTCCTTTCTAAAAAAGCTTGGCCGCATGATCTCCCATAAACGGGGAGACCCACGCGAGTCCAAGTGGCTTTTCGAAAGGATTTCCTTGGCCATAGTACGTGGAAACTGTGTTTCCATTTACGATGCCGGGAATTTAGTTAGTTAATAACTATTTGTTAATTACATATAAAAAAAAAAAAAAAAAAAAAAAAAAAAAAAAAAATAATTAGTCTTGTTGAATGGGTTTTCACGTATTGACACCGCCGATATATTTGTGCTCAATAATTTCCTTCTTTGTGGGTAAGACATTTATATTTTAGTTTATTAAGGAACTGCCCTTCTCCTCAATCAGAGTGGAGTCCGTTTCGACCTTGGATGGTGGTCCTGTCTGCCATATTTGTAGGTTCCTCACTTCAGTGACTCCAGCAATGTGGGCCACTACTGGAGTGGGTCTCACCATCGGACTCTCAGTCATTGGAGCTGCCTGGTTAGTCCGCCTGCCTTATCCAAGGGGCATTTTCCTGACGGCTTCCAGCATAATGAGTGCCGGAGTCCGCGAACCTCGAATTCGGACGCGGAATTTGATAAGCATTGTCTTCTCGGAGGCTGTGGCCATTTACGGAATTGCGGTTTCGATGGTGATGATCAACACCTACACTGTGCCTGCCTTGTGACTATTCCAGCGATTTGATTTGAGTACAGCCAGTGACTACGTGCTGAGGGTGAACTACTACGGGGGATATGCCTTCATGGGGGCTGGACTGCTTGTCGGATTTGCGAATTTGTTTAGTGGGATATGTGTGGGCATTATTGGGTCGTCCATTGCTCTATCTGACGCACAGAATCCGTCAGCTTTCTTGAAGTTGATAATTATGGAAATATTTGCCACTGCTTTGGGCATTTTTGGAGTCATTTCTGGGATTCTGATGGTTTTGTTTGTCCGACTGATTGTAGATATCCCGTGTCAAGTTTGGCAATATAGTCTAATCGAGCTAATTTTACTTACTTTCTATGTTTATTTATTAAATTTTGTTAACAGTGTGTGTTTTATAACAAATGGGAATTTTCTGACCGATCGACTTTTTGATGATTACAGTATTTATAAATTAGTCGAATTATACAAAATTGAATTGACAAAATGATAATTTGTCACATGTATATTTCATTCCGAATACAAAAGTCTTGTAGGGAAGTAATCTAGTGTATAAATTCAGGCAAATTTATTTAAAATAGTGCTGTTGAGACCTGCCTATAGCCTTTTCACGAGAGCAATAGTACTTTATAGCTCCGGATAGGCAGGAGGCACACTTTATTATACGTAAAATTAGTTAAGGTTTGTTGATCGTAGGACAAATGAAATAATTTTATTTTTTTGTTTCTTTTTCTTGCGTGTCACTTCTTAAACCCTTATAGAACCTCTCATCGGATGAGCAGCAGCCAGAATCATTTTGAAAATCACTATTACATATACGAAAATAATCTTTAAATAAAATTATATAAAATTTCCAAGGAAGATACTCTTCTCTAGCTGGCATTTATTTGTATTGACAAATTGTACTTTAGCGTTATTCAAAATAGCATATGAAGTAGCAAATCAAACAAGCCTCTTAATAAGTTGTGTGATTAAAAACAGTTCTGGACGCGTCACAAAACATAAATAATTGTAGCCGTGATAGAAATAATTGGTTGGTAATGGTAAAAATTAGTTTCGAACATTCAAATATGAATTCATCTAATTTAATTTCAAATAATTAACTTTAGTTTAATAATCTCGATAAATATACTATTGTAAAAAACACACCTCGATTTATTGCTGTGTGCTATTTAATTTAGTTAAAAATGAGTAAAGATGAATCATACGTGTATTCCGACGTGGAAGAACGAGAGAGAATGGAACTAATGTTATACCAGCAGCATTATTACGGCACACACACCAACCATTCATCTCCAAACTCCACAGTCGAGAATAAAAACCAAGACTCCCCAATATATGTATCATCAGGAAGTGAGAGTTGCCAACTACACTTCACTCCAATCAGAAGAAAGTCACTTTTATCCACTCTTTCCCCATTTCCGAAAACACGTCCCGACCGCGAGGCTCGTCAACGTGATATAAAAAAACTGATGGTGACTATAAAACAGTAATAGAGCAGACTGGGTGCCTGTGTTGTGGGTCGAATGAGCATTTTTTGCATTCCTGTCCGAAATGTGTGTGCGGAATATGCGGGAGTGTCGGCCATAGGATTTCCCACTGTAAACATCGGGCGGAATTGTCGAAGGAGTGTCTGCGTTGTCACAAAATGGGTCACATCGCCAAGAAGTGTCCTGAGTTGTGGAGGCAGTATCACGTTACAGTTCTCTCTCTTTTTTATGTTTAGACACTCTACGGACCCCCCGTTCCCCTCGTATTTGACAAAAAACCCAACAAAATGAGTCACACGTGTGGAATCTGTGCAGGAAAACATCACTACTCGGTTTTTGTAGTTATGATATTTGAAGGACTGTTCTCGGAAGCCTAAAAAGTCTTTATCTGCGATTTTCTCTCCGTTCATGTCCTCTTATGATTCGCATGATGTGTATGCCAGCAATACAAATGGTTGTTCGGTTGAAAATGTCAATTCCTCAAGAAGACAATCTAAGCAGTTGAAATCTGAAACATCCGCCGATTCGTCACGTGGCAGTTATAAAAGAGGAAGGTCGCCTGATAGAAATAAATCGAGGTTTCAGGATGTTTCTTTCAGTAAAAAGCAACAGAAGAAATTTGGTTTTAAAATTGAAAAACTTAAAAACAAATCAAGTTTGAATTTTGATGGCCATCCGATTCAGAAATTTTCAAAGTTTATCAAAAATAATAAACCACTGTTAAATAAAACGGAAAATTATAGTTCACACAATAATCCGCGTGGTTATGTTCGAAAATGAGCATTCTTGAATATATTTGTATTCTTATGATATTTCAATCTATAATTTTGTCTGAATGTATTATTTGAAATAGAATAAAATGATTTTTTTTAAACTTGCCGAGTGGCAAGGTTCTTGGTACTTTTCACCTTTGCGTGCTTCCTCAATAATTATATCTCAATTTCCCTGAGAAGCGAACGACTAGCTAGTATTAATACGTTCCCTTTCCGTGAAGACAAGCCTCTTGTCTGGGATGTCACATTCTCCGACACTGCCCTTGTCGGAGACGGGTGGGAGACATGTCTGTTCTAAGTCCATTAACAGCACAATGATCAGAGGTGAAAAAATCTTCCTACAGTATATCTCTATTGATTTCAACTTCTCCCAGTGTTCTGTTGTCCAAATTTATACTGATTTTCCATTTGGTAGTAAGTTCCTGAATAAACATTACCATTCAACACGGGAGGCCAGAGTTTTGCAGGGTCTGGATTAAGAATTCGTGGTCGACTGAGTCAGATGCTTTGTTCACATCAATCCACATACAAGATAACTTATTCCCATTTTGCTGGTTGATGCACTGATTTACGATTGCATGTTCCTTCACTCCCCGACACATTCTTCGTGTTCCAAGTTGATTGTCGCTAACGAGGCTACAGTCCCGTCCAAATGTTAGAGGCACCCTATTTTTTCCCTAAAAAAGGCACTTATTTGTCATTTTTTGAAAAATGTTTTTTGTTAATAACAAACTATTGAATAAAAAATCTTAACCTAAAATTTTTGAGCACATTTAGTTTATAATGTGTATTTACTAAGAAACTCAAAATAATACATCGTTCATATGTTAGAAGCACATTTCAATAACGAAAGACAAAATTATCCAAAAATTTAATATTTAGTCATTCCTCCATTATTTATGACTACCGAAGATATTCTTCTTGGAATTGACTCAAAAAGCTTAATAACCACACCTGTATCAATGTTTTCCCAGGCCTTCTTTGTTTCATTCCATAATTCTTGAATCGTTGATGCTCCACATTTTTTAACTTCTTTTTTTAAAATTGCCCATAGATTTTCAATTATATTTAAGTCAGGAAATTGACTTGGCCATTTTTACATGAGTTTTATGTTGTTTTCGGCCATAAACGCTCTAGTGGATTTTGATGTATGACATGTTGCTCCATCTTGTTGAAGAAAATAATTTTCTTCATAAAAATTTTCAAATCCTTCTTTTATAACGCGTTGATATTCGGCGGAGTCGACTGTTTTTCGGCAAAGGACAATTGATCTTTGCCCATTGCTTTTAATTGCTCCCCATATCGTAATTGATAAAGGAATTTCACAGTTTCAATTGAATATTCTTTCTGTAATTTTGATCCAGGGGGTCTTCTTATGTATTGCCTAGACATCTGATTTAACTGAATCCGACATTCATCAGAAATATCACTAAATTCCAGTCGTCTTGATTCCACGGAATTTTAGTAAGACACCATGTATATCTTTTATCAACCTGAGATGCAGTCAATTTTGGTTTTTTCACTGCAATGCGTCCGAATAATTGTTGCGTCTCAAAATTCGTTTAATTGTCGAAAGACTCACTTTTCCGGAAAAGTTACAGCATATAAGAAGATCGTTGGCGGTCATTTTTGGTGTAATTTTGACATTCTGATAAGATAGCGTTCATCATTTTTGGTTAATTTTTTGTTCCTTCCCTTTTTTGGCATATCGTTATATAAATATCCGTGTAAAAATCGCTTTTTAATTTTTTGAATGGCCAACGAGAGATTCCCAAATCTTTGGATATTTTCACCTGAGATTCGCCACATTTTAATTTTTCGATGACGAGAAACCTGTTATAAGCTGATACACTAGGCATTTGAATTTTTTATTAGAATTAATAATAATAAATTATAGAATTATTGCTTTTTACATAAGTGCCTCTAACTTACGAGCAACCAATTATTTTTTGTTTTCAAGTTTGAGAATACTATCGGTCGAATATTTATAAAAACTTTGGAAATGTTTAATTTCTTTTAAAAACTTAATTTATTCTTTAAAATCTTTCGAAAAATAATAAATAAGTGCCTTTTTAGGGAAAAAATAGGGTGCCTCTAACATTTGGACGGGACTGTACAGTGGTCGTCAAAAAAAATTGCTCACCAATATTTATTAATTTCTGGACAGTTAGAAAAGGTAAAGAAATCACTAATTAAGAGGCGGAACCGCAGCCGAGAGGAGGATCGAGGAACAGTTCCCCCTTAGAACTGCGAGAGAGATGCGCTCAAAAAGCCACATCAGTTCACGGGGTCGTTCCTTGCCCTTCCCAATGACCTTCCGATCTTCGAGAGGAAACGGAGAGTAGACGGGCCAAGTACACCGGAAGTTTCCACTGACACCGGTTCGAAGATGAAACGGTCCATCAGGGAGGCGTACTTAGATGCCTTCTTCGTCTCCGCCCTCTTGGCTGCTGAGCCAGCCTCGACCGCCGACAAGGAAAGACATGATGATGCGAAAGTATCAGAGCATGTCGCATCCCAGACGATTGCTTTCCCGTTCTTGTAGGGAAAGAGTGAGACCCCGTCAGGTCTCTTACCATCCTCCCTTAGAAGGCCAGGAGGCTCCAGCTGACAGGGAAATCCGGCTGCTTCAAGTGCATGTTTTACTACGGAATTTAATTCAGAATGCCTGGGAATCCGGCCAGGGCTTTTGCGACAGGAAAGTGGATGGAGACCTTTCCGATCTACGACAGAACCACAGCGGCAAGTGTGTGGAAAGCAGATGTCCAGACCAAGTCTAAGAGAAATGCCAATCTGCACACTTTTTGGGTCCAGCAGGGTTCCCGTATTTCCGGAAGGGTATGCGTTGAGCCAAGCGCCACTCCATTCGGAGGATGCGGCCAAAAGACAAGCGCGCCGGTGTTGATCACAGGAGGATAATAGCGAATTGTATAACTGAAGAAACATTGTTTCCGTCCACGCCTTTGTATAGCAGGGATAGCAAGGAATGTCGAAGCCACGGGAAGACCAAACTTCGATACCATGAGAAAGCTCTTGGTCCAGAACGGATTCGGAATGGGGAGAAAGAATCCTAAGGACAAGCGGACTACAGCGGTATGACGAAGAAAGGTAGAAAGGGAGAGCCAAAACAGAAGGAGCTTGCAGACCTAGTCCGCCGTGACGGACTGGCAGGATCGCTTGTTGCCACCCGGCATCATCAAAATTGACATTAGTATTAGCCGAAATTGAGTTTCTTAGCAAAAGATCGAAGTGCTGAAGAGCACAATGATGGCGGTGACAAGGGGCGGACTGTAAGAAAAATTGTAACCGGGGGAAAGCAAGGAAATTTTTGATCAGGAAGAAGGCAGCATGTGCGTCGACTGTTTTAAGTGTGGCTATAGATTCTTGTATTTTTGTGAGCTTAAGCTCCAGGAAGGAAGGGATAGCCGAGGAAAAGATTGGGGAGCCAAGGACAATAAGATCAGAGGATGTAACAGCCTTGATATTAGGGAGAAGCGAATTAAATAATGGATAGATAGATGTGTTAAAATAATTGGGATCATAAGAGATGTTGAAAATCTCAGATTTCGAAGGGTTTATAGACAGGCCAAGGGAAATAAGTGCGGGGATTATATTGTTCAGATCTTCGAGGATTGAGCATGCGGGGCCCCCGATGGTGGCATCGTCCAGATACCAGACGTTGAACTCGGACTGGCATGCTTTAACGGCACTGTCAATAGCAAGAGAGAACAGGAGAGGGCCAAGAGGGTCCCCCTGTTGGACTCCGTTTTCAGAAGAGATGGCTGAAGAACCACAAATCAAAGAACTGGGGGAACCGTAGGACAGATCAACATAACGGTAAATTGATGGACACCGAGACAAGCAAGCATCTAATAAGGAATCACGTCGGACGCTGTTGAAAGCGTTAGAAATATCCAGTTTGACAAGGACTCTGTTCGGTGTTGCTGTAGAGAGATACCGCCTGGCGGCGTGGACAGCCGCCTCACAACCGGAAGGGACTCCGACTCCGACTTGAGTGGGGACGAAGTTTTTGCTCAGGTCGGGAGAAACAGACCAGCAGGCAATCTTGGACGCCAACCGACGAAAGACATTGCCAACCGCGATTGGGCGGACTCCACCATCCTTTTTCGAAAAGGGAAGAAGATTGGCCGAGAACAAGAGATTGCGAGCGAAGGGGGGGATGTCAGCAGCAAGCATTTGGTTTATAAGAGAATTTACGACATTGACAAGCCGCCTGCCCGATTCACCGATTTGGCTCGAGATTAGGTTGCGAAGATGACTGGGACGGAGACCGTCCAATCCTCCGCTACTGCTTGGCGAAAATGAGTTTATGGCCTGGCACACAGCTTCGAAGCTAAGAGCCGGGCCTCTGTGACCTCTTCCTATCGGAGATTATTACCGACAACTGTCCATCCACTTCTTCCAACATAACTGATTCTTGCCGTGAGGAGTCCAATTCGGCTCCTGACTCAGGCGCTTACCTCGGCCACCGTATCATGGCCAAGCTAATGGAAGGCGACGTACGCGCTGCGCTGAGGGTACTGGCATCCAACGGGGGAGTTCTGGAATCCTCACCTGGTGTGGTCAACACCCTTAGAAACAAACATCGATCGAGCCCATCCGATCTCACCAATGTTTATGTCTTTATATAGCATTATTCTGATTTATTTTTTTGTAAACATCTTTAAGTAGTATTTTATTATTATACCTTAATTTTTTTTTTTTTTATTATTTTTTTTTTAAATCAAAAACTTTATTTTCAATCATAAATTTGAAGCTAGATTAGTTTTATATTATAAATCGTCACCGATTTCCATGTACTATCAGATATCGATAAAAATCGTAGTGACGCAGACCATCTCGAAATAATATTTTTTGAGAAAGCAATGGCTTTCTTTTTGCTACACGACAATATACCCTATTTTTATTCAAAGTTCTCAGAATTGTCCTAGGGGAAACATCAATATTGAAAGTTTCTTTAGTTTTGTTGGACAAATCCACTGCCAACAATGTAGGATGTGATTCGGTTTCATTACATAAAAATTGTATTTGGGGGGAACTTAGTTTCGGAAGACGTCCTGAGCCCGGTCTCCGATGCAGTGTTCCAAATTCTCGAAATTTTCGAATATTAAATGAAATTGTGGAATACGGCAAATTAAGTATTTTTGAGATTTCTCTGATTGATTTACCCTCTTTAAAGTACTCAATAATCATCCCTTTTTTAAATTCAGTTAACTGTTTCTTGGGAGAACGTGGCATATGCAATAACAAGAAAAGTGAGCAATGTTTTTTGTCACGAGATTTAAATTTTTATGCTTTAAATTCCTTATATTGAAATAAAATCGCATCAATAAATTAATATACTTAAGAATTAGAATAAAAAATGAAGCGTAAGATTAAATTTTTTATTAATTTGTCAATAAAAGCATGAAAAAATGCCTGAGCAATTTTTTTTGACGAGCACTGTATATATGCTTTGATATATTCCGATAATTTGTTGTTCCACACTCTGTCAGTTTATAAAAGTTCATGTTTACTCCAGATGTTGGTCCAGAACGAGATGCATTCTTTTTGATTAAAATTAATTAGCACCTTCTTATTATTTCCACTGACTGATCTATAGAACCGTCATTTACTTAGTTCATTCGCTTTACTGAATTACTTCATTGAGTCGTAAACCATCATTTTTTCCATGATCTTGATCTCATCTTGAAGTAAAGGCAGTTGTCTTGGGATTTTCCTGTTTGGGACACGGAGGTTCCTTCTAGTTGTACGTATTCGCCCAATTTGGGAGCAAAACTCTTCAAAACACCACGAGACCACACACGAGACTGAATCACGACTTTGCAGAGTCAAAGACATCACAAGCAGTGTTCCCTCTAAGCTGCGCGCGTGCGCGGCCGCGCAGCAGTTTGCACCTTGCTGCGCAGCGAAATTTTTTTCTGCGCAGTAGAAAGTATAATATTAAAAATTGCTATTTTTTTTAATTTTTTATATGAATTTATATATTCTTATTTTCATTTCAAAACGAAAACGTGTCTATAATATTGATATGAGACTTAAGAAAAATTCTCCTTCTTTTAAGCCGGAATGGTTGATAGAGTACGTCGAAACCTTAACACCAGATTCAAAAATTCCCCAACATGTGCAACTGGGTGATATTTTTAGTTTTTCCGAAGACTGCGGAGTTGTTTGTAAAATATGTGGCGACGCTAAAGCGACTTGTGATTTTGCGAGTGGAAAAACCTGGGATATATGGAAATTGGATTATCTGAAGAGACATATTACCCATAAAATTCATTCAGATTCAATAATAAAATAAGAAGAATTTGAGCAGGAACTGGAATCAGCTGCTTGCTCACAGAGTCTAAGGATGACCGACAGATGAGATTCAAAATGAGTGATCGTGCACGAAGTAAAATTGAAAAAGTGAAAATTCTCATTGACAATGTTATTTTGGCTCTCTCCATGAATGCTTCATTACTTTCTGTTATGAATATACATGATCATATGGCAAAATATGTAGAACTTCCTGATAGCTGGCGAAGTAAAAATTATGCATTTGAGTTTGTTGAATGCATCGACTACGTGGTCAAAGAGATATGTATGCAGGAAATTAGAGAGTCTCGGTTCCATACACTCATTGTGGACGAAAGCACAGATATATCCGTAACCAAAATGCTTATTATATATATTAAATATCGTCCTACGGGGACAAATTATCACAAAACAGTTTTTGCTAGCATAATGAAACTTACAAGTTGTGACAGTAAATCTATTTTCATTGCAATCAAGAAATTCTACATGACAAACAATCTTGATTTTCAAAAGATGGTAATGTTTACATCAGATGGGGCATCCGTTATGCTAGGATCTTGATCGAGTTCTATTTAACAAGTGGATCTTGATCGAGTATACAAATTTTGGATACAAAATAAAAACAGAAGAGAATATCCAATTGACTAGACCTATTTTTTTAACCATTGGTTTTTTAATTGTAAAATTTCCCCCCCCCCCAAAAATTTTTTGCACACGTCACTTTATAACGCTGCACAATGCAATGTGCCCAGCGCGCATAGCTACCACTCGCTTAGAGGGAACACTGATCACAAGCCCACTGTTTTTGGTCTTCACTGCTAACTTTGTCAATGAATCGATCAAACTCAAGACTTACTAAAGTATAAAATTGGGAAAAAGAAGGTTTTTTACGTTTGACAGATTTCTACAAACTATCGCATCATAGCGTTGACGTAGAAATACGGCACTATGGGCATGGTTTTGCGATTAGATCATCTCTGATTGATCGTTTGGTCATTAATGATATTCAGATGTGAGGCAAAAACAAAGTTTTAGAATTTGGTGATAGCGAGGATCGTCGACGAACGAGTCAAATGAAAATCAATTAAGTCTGGATAAAACGCCTGAGCGTTTAACTAACTACAGTAATATTTCTGGTGCTCGCCATTTTCGGGAACGAAGAAAAAATGGCAAGCAATAGAATTTGGCGAACAATGGAAATAATAAATAATTTTTTGACTTCGAAATTTTGAAAACATCTCGGTTTTCGATACTTTCCGATCATATTTGAGCAAAGAAACAAAGAGAATCGAAAGAAATTAAAAGGAAAAAATTAACTAAAAAAACCTTTAAAGTTTTTTTTAATTCAGCCACATTTCTAATCACGGTGTCAATTAGTTCCAACGAATTTATATCAAAATTTTCATTTTGATAAAAGAATGACTTTATTCTTTTCAACATTTTCAAAGCCTCTTCTGAATTCACATGAGATTCGTCATTATGAGTATCTTCATCGTCATATTTTTGTGGGAAAGAATCTCCAGCAATATTAAGGTAATCTTCAATTTCATCTATTTCGGTAAATTCATGATTAATAAAATCATCTTTATCCACCGGGTCCAATATTTTCAAGATATTTACCATTTGATCATAATTATCAATTTCAACAGTTGGTCTTTCGAGTTGATTTTCACATTCGATCCATTTTGAATGTCCGAAACAATTTGTAATTGTTTTGGTCGTTACTTTTTGCCAGGCAAAATATGTAAAAAGAAGACCGTGGCGAAAAATATGTGGCAAGCACCAGAGGTTTTAGTGTATATAGATTTTCATAATTTTGGCGTAGTTGATGACTGTAACTTTGACGAGTTGGTAATCAAGTACAAAAAGTGATTATTTTAGTCATATATTTTAGGGAATATAAAAAATGATATGTGAAATTATATTAACCAATGTAATAAGAAGTAATTGTATATAGTTTACTTCCGTTGTCCAGATTTAATTTTATCCCCAATACTAATAGCGATCGCCTATTTTAAAAATCAATCAATGTGTTAAATATACCTGTGTCATCGAACGAATTCTCACGTGTCCAGTAATCTCCGAAGAGAAGGGGCATTTCTCAGCACTCAAATTTGCTAAAATAGAATCTCCAAAAATAGATTTTGAATAAAGATTTGCAGAAATGAATTCCAAATCATAACTGAGCATCTATGAAGAATTAATTTTAACATAATGACTGAATCAGGGTGACTATTAAATGGCATAATCTTCCTTGAACATTGCTATTCATATTCTATTTAATAAAAGCATTACAGTAATGTACAGTAATAAAATTTAAGATAACACAACAAGAACAACCTACACGCAAATGATTAAGTTTATTTCTTTATATAAGTTAATGTAGTAAATATAAATTTCATATAATAAATTTAATAAAAATGCTTAAATTTCATATTAAAAAAATTCAATTGAAACAGATGCCAATAAAAAGATTTACCTTAATACAGTTGAGCAGGTAGCCAATGAATCGTGTTATTCATGCATAGAAACTGGTACTTTGCCTACCACAAAAATTTACAATTTAGTCTTTGACTTGGCCGTTCACTGTCGATTGTATTTCAGTTTTGTAGTGCAGCGTTTCTCAACCTTTTTTTAATGGTGACTCATAAAGTTCTTTAAAAAATTGTCAGGGACCCCTACTATCGATTTTATCTTAATTAAAAATTAAATCAAATCTTATTGGCCAATCTTATTGACAAACTGGCGGAGCTACTCAATGATATGTTTATGAAAAAGGAATTCCTCGGTCTTGATTCCGGATTATTAATACCGATCCAAAAGCCTAACAAGCAGGCTGGGCCTGTCGAAAATCTACGCCCTATAATCTTGCTAAACACCTTACGGAAACTTTTGGGATTAGTTACACTGAACCGAATAAGAGAACAAGTGGACAACTATCTATCCCCGAGTCATAGTGGATTTAGGACAGGAAGATCCACCGCCGATGCTGTCTGGGCCCACAAGTGGTACTGCGCTATCACCCAGAGATACAAAGTGCAACAACAGTCCTGGGAATAGACCTGTCTAGGGCCTTTGACACGGTACGCCGTGGTCTACTCCTCAAAATACTGGAACAATTCCTGGACCCTGACTCTGTCAATATGATAAGAGTACTACTATCGAACACAAAGCTCAAGGTGCGGGTCGGCACGGCGTTTTCCCGTGAATTCACGTGCAACGTCGGTACCCCTCAGGGAGACGCCCTCTCGCCGTTGCTATTCGTGATCTATCTGGAGACGGCACTACGAGACCTTCGAAAATTCTATGCTGGCAATATCGTCGAAATTGTATATGCAGATGACGTCGACTTCGTGTCAGACGACAAATCGGCCTTACTTCGACTCCTTGAAGTGGCACCTGCTGAGCTGAACAGATGGTTCCTTAAAATGAACGTTGGAAAAACCGACATCGTTGAAATCATGAGGATGGAGAGCAGCTCAAGTGAAGCCTGGCGCAAAACGAACAAACTCGGTTCTCTACTTGGGGACGGCCATGATATTGTCAGAAGAAAGGCTCTCGCTTGGGCCACGATGAACAAGATAAAGAAAGAGTGGATCGGCAAACGACGACTCTGTACGTCACTTCGTCTGAGGATGTATGAAGCCTTTGTCAAACCAATCCTGACATATAATTCGGCGACCTGGGGAATGTCTAGTACTGAACAACGTGGACTCGATTCTTTTCACCGCAGGCAACTTAGATCCCTACTGGGATTGAACTGGCCTATAAGAATCAACCAGGAATCGCTATACAATAGATGCAGAACTGGCCCTCTGAGTGTGGAAATCGTCAATATGCGGTGGAGGTTATTTGGCCATATTCTACGAATGGACATGCTTGCCCCAGCTAACATAGCAATGGAGGGCTACTTCCTGAAAGAGGGATCGAGCTTCCGTGGACGTCCACGTGTTACGCTGCCGGAAACACTTGACGGAGACCTGAAATGTGTGAAGAAAAGGCTAAGGAGTGGTGAGGATCTGGACGAGCTGAGGAAACTCGCTCACGACAGAGGAGGTTGGAGGAGGCTGGTTCAAAGGATTGTTTTTAATGCTGCACGAGTAAAATTATAACTAATATGATTCTACGTATGTTGCAAATAATAATAATAATAATTGGCCTTTTAAGAACAGTTGACTAGATATTAAGCTTTGGAGACGTATATAAGCCCAACTGTCTTAAATAACCCTCATGGTATTTGATGGCCAATCTTAGACATGAGGTAATTTTTAAAAGTAAATTTCTAGCAGAAAATATAATTTCCTTCCTAAAAATGAGAAGTTGTGAAAATGAACTAAAATTATCGGAATGCAATTTAATCAAGATATTTCCAATTCTCAAAAGATATTTCCTGAAAAATGATCTTTTTTGAAATTTATTAGAATAAGTGAAAAATCATAAAATAAATTTATTTAACACAAAATTAAGAAATGAAAAGTCTATAATCATGCCCTCTATAAATCTTCAAAACAAGCTGATGAAGAGGGACATAAATTCAGAGCATCAAGATAATAAGGATTGTCATATTTGGAAGAACAAATATAATTTGAATTTTGATTAAGATGATCTAAATATCCATAGGAGTCGTAATTCTCGGTAATTTCTTGCTCGGATGCATTCTATATAAAATAGTAAAGGCCAATAAACCATGGTAAACTCTTCCCCGTCAAGAAATTTTGATAGAGAAGAAAGAGCATCTGAGCCGCTGACAAGGGGTTTAAATCTTTTAGTGTTGTATACATACATATTCTTGGTTGGACTGTAAATAAGTACAAGAACTTCAGATCCAGTTAAAACTCCTAATTCTTCAGCTTTTTTAATCAGTCCTTGTTTTCTTTTGCTCAAGGTTTGTCTCCGTTTAATGTTATCAGAAATATATTCAATATTAATTTTAGCTTTTCCCTTTGCCATCAGTTTTGATAACCAGTAATTAAATTGTGTTTCCTATTTATTTCATAAAACTTTATTTAATAAATTATTTATTAAAAATTATTTAATAAAATTTAATTATTTAAATACAAAAATTATATATTTTTAAAATTTGATTATTTTTAAAAAATGATACCTATCTATTATTTAGTTTCTCAGTGGAAGGGTTGGTAGAGAACTAATTTTAGAGATCCATTATTAATCTGTATGTCTAATTATTGTAATTCTTAATGTTTTGCCATGTTGCTCTGTGAGACATGATACTAGCCCAAACAGCCATAATTCAAAACTGTCCTGAAGAAATTTAAGTGAACAAGACTAAAGTTTTTCTTCGTGAAAGTAGTCACGCATTACTCAAAGTGCTTCCAGCTTACTTTCTATTTTAATCAAGAGGTGTCCAAACTGCAGACGGAAGGATAAGAAAATATTAACTTAATGACAATTACAAGTTGTTTTTCACAAAAATGTGGGAAATGATTAATGGAGAAGGTGGAATACAACTGACAGATAGAAGGGCATGTCGATGTAATTTTCCATAACACTTTCAGCTGTAGAATAACCAGGGAAATCTGTCAAGCGATTTTTGGTCGAGAGCTTCGTTTCTTGCCCCAAAGCAATGTCCACGTCGTGCTTCTCCAGGAAGGAATAAAGTTCAGCAGTCTTCTGAGCAATCCCATTGATGTTATCTGCAAGATCGACTGAAAAAGAGTGAGACGATTTAGCTTTTCTAATGAATCTGAATGACAATCGAAAGGGAAATGTCTGGCTATCCGACGGATTTTTCATTTCTGGAATAAATAAATTAATTTAGTTTCCAGTCATGGCTGTCGAGGTCGTGCTAAATTGATCTAATAAATTCACTGTCTTGTTCAAAAAAAATATTAATTTATATTATTTTTTATTTAATAATTTCGCAAAGTGGATGAAAATAAATTCATTCAAATAAAATATTTATCCTAATCCGATAATCATAATCATGATTTCTGCTGTTGGTTAGTATTTTAATCTGACTGATTTTAGTTTTTGCATTCACCATCCTATCAGCAAATGTTTTTTTTGTAATTTAAATATATTTTAGTCAGTACTAATACAGTATCAACTCAGTGTATTGTTTTAATCAACATAAAATTAGGAATCTGAATTTAATCCTGCTTATCTCGAATGTAGGAAAAGCACAAATGAATTTTTCAGTTTTATGGTACAAAAAATAAAATAATACAAGTTTTCTCATCTTCAAATCGAACTTCCTTCACTTTTACTATCAAAATACTTCTGCCACTCTTTAAATCTGTCTATTTGGAATGAACAAAAATCAACGAAATGCAATGTTTGCATAGAAACTGTAGAATTACTTCAATCCAAATTTTTCCGAGTATTGACATAGTGTTATCTGATTAGAAATATATTGACAGGATTGTTGAATTAGGGTGTAAAGAACTTCCAATTTACTGTCCTGAAATAAAAGAGATCGAACAGTACTTTCTCGGGTTTCAACCCCGAGATCTTTGTCAGCTCCTTCAAGTTTGTTGATTTCTTCCTTTTCTGATTTTTTGGTTTTTCAATTTCTCTCGATTGATTTTAATTGATTAATTTTGATGCAATTATAGATTGGGCAATATTTTGCATTGATTTTAGAGATAAATTAAAAAAATTGATTGACAAGTAAAGTCTTTAATTTTGACTTTGAGTGGAATTGATACGGGTTGTAAATCTAGCAATTAGTCGGGTCTGTGTTAGTACTTAATACGACACTGCATAAAGTTTTATGATTTTACCACATGCTCGAGGCATTGTACGTTGCCCCAAGATATTCCCAATAGTTTCTCTCGCATATTTTATCCCAAGCAGCTTGCTGTTTTCTGGGAAAGTCATTAGGTCGGAATGTAGAATCCAACAGAGTGACCCCCTCTTCTATTCGCTGTCTGTGTGGATCATGTGGCACGTAGCACTTCCTCGCCGGTCAATTTTTGGTATTTTTACGACTTCACTCTTGGCGGTCCTCTTGAAGTGATTTTAGAGGCATTCTTGAAGATAAAATCCGAATTTGTGAAAATTGGGCTTTCATTAAATGGTGATAAATGTGCAGTAATTGGACTTTCCGACCCACCAACAAATCGGAGTACAGTCCGACCCCCAAATGGGGCACCAAGTGCCCCAAAATGCGGGGGTGCCCCAAAAACAGGGGTTTGTTATTTTTTTAAAAATTAAACCATTAATAAACATCAAAAAACATTTTTACTAAAATATTCAGTTATTTTCTTTTTATTTGTAGAGTTTTGTCTGATATTGTTCGTCAATTTCAGCCGAAAATCAAAAAAATCTCGGAGCATACTTGGTGCAACATTAGAATTTTTTCTTCTAAATTGTTAAGCAGATCTTTTGTTTTTGCTACGACATTTTCACTATTTTCGGTTTCTGAATATGTATCATAAACATTATTGTTCATGTCTTCGCATTCTCCATCAATTGTTTCGTTAACAACTTGATCTAAATGTTCATCTGTTAGACAGTTTTTTGTTGCATAAGAATCACGGTTCCTGTCGATTTTCTTCCAACAATTAACAATACTTTTAGCATCTATTTTCTCCATCCTTTTGAAATTAGCATCATAACCTGACGCAAATTTAATTTACCAATAGAATGTGTAAAATCGTTTTCGAAATCTTGAAAACATAAAAATTCCATTAAGAAAGAGGAATAATAATCTTTAAAAATCTTGATTATTCCCATATCCAAAGGTTGTAAATAGGGCGTTGTATTTTTCGGCAAAAATAAAAATTCGATGTTCGAACATTCGGCAGTTTTATGGCATCCCGCATTGTCAAGTATTAATAATATTTTTCTGTTGTTTTTGCAAAACGATTCATTTATAAGTGTAAGCCAACTCATAAAAGTCTTTCCAGTCATCCATGCATTTTGAGAAGATGAATACAATAACCCAAAATCTTGAACATCAAAATTTTTTAGACACCGAGGTTTTTTATATTTTCCAATAATCAATGGATTAAGTTTTTCCCCGATTAAACTGCAGCATAGAAGAACAGTGAGTCTTTCTTTCCCTTGTTTATAACCAAAACACGGTTCGCCTTGTTCAACAAATGATTTTTGAGAAGTTCTTTATAAAAGCGCAGTTTCATCACAATTAAATATATTCTCAGGTCCATATTTTAATACTTTCTGGTCATATTTTTCAAAATAATTTTTCACATAAGATAAATCACATGAAGCTTTTTCACCACATATTGACTTGAATTGAAGTTCATGCCGCAATTTAAATCTATCAAGCCACCCATTGGAAGCTTTAAAAGAAGTAAATCCAATTTTTGAAGCTGTAACTAAGGCAATTTTTTTCAAAATAGGGCCTGAAATCGGAATTTTATCTACGCGTAGTCTTTGAAATATTTCAAAGACTTGATCATCAAATTTATCTTTATCGGCTTTAAATGTGTCATATTCCTCAGAAATAGTATTGCCGTGTTGCAAGAAAGGTACAATATTTCGTTTTATTCTTGATATTGTTCCTTTACTTGTGTTGTACTTTTTCATTAGTTGCCTCTCAGATAAATTTTTCTTCAAAATTTCTTTAGCAATCTTCAATTTAGTTTCGTAATCCATAACCACAACAATAAAAATATAAATTGAAAATAAAACAAAAAATAATTAATTATTATAATTTTATTTTATTTTTAATTCCTTATAAATGATTTTATGGTGCCCAAAAATTCCATAATTTTTTATCGATTTTTATTTTTTTTCTGCCAAAATGTACTTTTGGAATAAAGTGCCCCAAATTGCGGGGGTGCCCCAAAATCCGAGGGTGCCCCACCCCTGGGGTCTGCCCCATTTTGGGGTCGGACTGTAATGCCTTCTTGCTACTTGCGAAGAAGATTGACGGCCTCAGTTGAACTGCCCTTGGAGATCTTGATTCTTGGTTCCTCAATTTGTGATGAAAGTGTTTCCAAGGCTATTGTCTCGCTACAAGAAAATATTTGGATATTTGTTCCCTGAGTCCGACATTTCGATGAAAAAAATCTCAATTTTTTTAATTTGTTTTTTTAGATATCACTATATTTTCTTTGTAACGTCTTATAGATGAGATTAGTAAGACATCATGCTCGTTTTTAATGTTTTTTAATAAATCTTTTTCAATTTTTTTTGGGCGAAAATTATAATTAACTAAAAAAAGAAATCTTCAAAAAAATCTAGCTATTATGTACTGGCTCGCAGGTTTGAAAGACAATTCCCGCGTAAAACAGCCAGCGAGATCCTCTGAATAAGGAATATAAATTCCCTCGGATCTCTGAAGCGGTAGGTGCACAGGCGGCCAAGGTTCTTGAGATGAGCGATCGTCTTGGCCCCAATCTTTTTCAATTGTCGTTAACCTGTCTACAATGTCATTTTGTTAATTTCTTCATCATCATTTATATTTGTATCATTTTCATCTTCAATGTTTCAGCAATTCTCTATCTCTTCTATTTCATCATTTTCTGCATATTCATATTCAAGAAATTCTTCAATACCAACGGATCAAAAATATCTGTCCTTTCTATTGACATACTATCTTCTGATTTTTTTACGTTATCAATATTTAGAATTCCGAAATAAATGTTACGATACTATCTTCTGATTTATTTTTCACGTTATCATTATTTAGAAATTCGAAAAAATTTGAAATGGTATGTTACAATACATCTTCCCATTCCATTTTAACAAATATCACAACATCCTTTCCTAAAATAAAAGAGCTTTTTATATGAACTATAAACGGATATTTCTTGATGTTCAAATAAATCCGTTAAATATGCAAGTTTGTGCTTATTGAAAAGCGTTTTAAAAATTTTTATGATTCCCAGGTCCATTGGCTGGACCAAGCCTGTACTATTTCGCGGTATAAACATGATTTCAATATTAGACAAATTTTCTGGTATGCAATGGGAAGGAAAGTTATCTAAAATAAACAAAATTTGCTTTTTCTGTAATTTTAGATTCAAATTAAACTTTATTAGCCAATCTATGAAGATTTTTCCGGTCATCCAAGCACGCTGGGAGTATAATATAAAATAAATGAATCGTAATTGTAGTTTTTGAAACATCGGGTTTTTTTTTGGGTTTTGATATCATCACAGGTTTTAATTTATGAGTTCCACTCATATTCGTGCAAAGCATTATGGAAACACGATCCTTGAAATTTGTATAACCTTTAAATCGGTTACGACAAATGGATTTAAAAAAATGATTTTATAAACAATCCAATTTATCTAAGTTGTAAATTTGATCATCATTGTATCTCTATGAAACTTTACGAAATTTAGAAAGAAAAGACTCGATATCAGCGGGATCGTCTATTTTCATTTCTTCATGCAATTTTCGCATAAACTGGGGGACCTGGGGGACTTGGCAAGCAGAAGGAGAAATGATCATCGGGAACGGACATGGCTTTTCCAACGCATATCAATAGCCATCTTGCATGGGAATTGCCATTCCATCTTATCCTCTGCTACTAATTAAATACGTTTTCTAATTTAATCCAATAAGTTGTTTAAAAAAAGTCATTTTTGCATTCGAAAACCATTTGAGTTTTTAAAATTTACTAGTTTAAATTGTTGCGCAAAAAACATAGCCTTACTAAAAATTAATGCATCATTAAGAAAACTGCCTAAATATTAGAATTTTTCATCAAGTTCAGGAAACTTAAGATTTGATACTTTTTTGAGGCTAGATTGTGTATCTTGCTATCTTTGAGAAGAGAATCTTTTTTCAAAGAATTTTTTATTAAACAAAAAAGAAAATCTTTCGGCCAAATGCTGACAAGAAAAAATGAGGATTCTCCTAAGATAAAATTTTATTTTCTGATCAAAATTCAGACGAGTATAATTATCTCGAGAAGACATGTGGAACAAATTTTATTAATAAAATTCAAATTTATTAAAAAAATCAAAATTTGTGGCCAATTATGAAAATCAAAAAAAAATGATTAATCTATAACTTTGTCTATCTGTATTATTTGAACAATTTGCTAATATTTGCAAAAGAATTAGAAAAAAATTATTCAATATCCATATGAGACAACATCTCGCTAAGTTCAATGACAGGTCTGTCCTCCGAGTCGACA